>NC_081197.1:232500-297500 GCF_902713425.1 Acipenser ruthenus
GGTAGTGTCTCTCATTGTAAAGACAGGAGAGCCATTGTGAACAGTGTGCTCCTCACTGAGAGTGGCTCCTGTTCGGTAGCGTCTCTCATTGTAAAGACAGGAGAGCCATTGTGAACAGTGTGCTCCTCACTGAGAGTGGCTCCTGTTCGGTAGTGTCTCTCATTGTAAAGACAGTAGAGCCATTGTGAACAGTGTGCTCCTCACTCATTTTGTAATTACATTTTGCAGTTACATGATTCTAAAGACAATATCTCAATTATGGTCACATGGACTAGGGCAGCGTACTGTGACTCACCGTCTTGGGTGCGCACAGCCAGCGATTTCAAACCCGACAAGACGGTATAACCAGACACACTCTGTTAATGACAGCGCCACAAACTAGGAGACCAAGAGTCACAAAACCTGCCCAAGATCGACAGATCATTTTGCAGCATCTTCGTGATGTCAATTGTTAATCAGCACAATAAAAAGTCACTGCACCTGCTCTAAAACAGAGTTTGTCATTTTTCAATCACATCTAGTGAATTTTATCCAAATATAAGTGATAAGTTTCTTTTGATGCTCAGTATAGAGTGATCACTTCTAACAGTGCAGTGATCAGCATGCAGGGAGTCTCATGACAGCTAGCAGCAATGCAAAGTGATCACTTCTAACAGTGCAGTGATCAGCATGCAGGGAGTCTCATGACAGCTAGCAGCAATGCAGAGTGATCACTTCTAACAGTGCAGCGATCAGCATGCAGGGAGTCTCATGACAGCTAGCAGCAATGCAGAGTGATCACTTCTAACAGTCCGGCGATCAGCATGCAGGGAGTCTCATGACAGCTAGCAGCAATGCAGAGTGATCACTTCTAACAGTGCAGCGATCAGCATGCAGGGAGTCTCATGACAGCTAGCAGCAATGCAGAGTGATCACTTCTAACAGTCCGGCGATCAGCATGCACAGTGTCTCCTGGTTCAGGGCTTGCTATGAATAATTGAAAGCATGACTTATTGCTTTGTCTGTGAAAGGCACCTCCGAAATTAATAACGTTTTGGAAAATGACATGCGATCTTACAGAGCGCTTTTACTTACACTACAAACAGGGAATGGGATTTCATTAATAAGAAGGCACTGCTGTACGATTTAATCTGATCTCTTGAAATGCAAAGTCAGGGGAAAATGCACAGCGAGTTTAATGAGACACACCTGAGCTGGTACCTATACACACGGTGGCTAATCAAGCTTGTATTTAAACCTGGGATGGGCGAGACTGCTGTGCAATAGGAGCCTTCTTTCCATCCCTGCTGTACAGTAACGCACACATGAATACATTAACTTGACATGTTTATCATAAGACTATAACATATCAACAGTGCAAACACAGTGGCATTGGGTCGACACACTGTGCATTGGGGTGCGTTAAGCTTAAATAAAACACAGCCTGAACTAAATGAAACCATGGGGGCAGGAGGTAGAATTGCAGAATAGACAATAACACTCGTACTTCTGTGCATTGGGTATTTTTATGGAGATGCTCTGGTGCTTTTTAATGATCACTATTAATTAATTCAAACATTAGCCAAGTGGCTGACAAAGCCCTTTCGCAGCTTGCTGCCTTAGCTTCTGAAGTCAGCATCCTGTGCTGTGCCCAGGGAAATGGGCTGACTGGAAACAACACAGTGGATTGGGGGGGGTGGGAGGGGGAGGATTTTATACTGAAGTGTTTCTCTTGGCCTCACTGTGTCTGTACTGGCAACTAGCCGTTGAAAACTGAACACAGGTACTGGTTCAGTAGTAGTCGTTATAATGGCTGGTTCAGTAGTAGTCGTTATAATGGCTGGTTCAGTAGTAGTCTTTTATAATGATGGGGGTTAGATAATAGTAAACACATCATTAAGATCCCTTGCTTGTTACTCGCTGGTTTATACAGAGTGTAAATCTGTGCCAGTCCATTCAGATGTTGACTCCCTCAACCTGGCCTTAAACCAGTCTGATCACTTGATCCAGTGTAATCAGAACTGGGAGAGTGCCATCATTCTCCATAATGAAGACGAGCAGTGTGCTTTTACATAGGAACACACACACAGAAAGAACAGCACAGTGTAATCTTGGTCACCTGGTCTTAATGGTCACCTGATCTTTATTTGGAGTTCACTGGATCTTCTTAATGGTCACCTGATCTTTATTTGGAGTTCACTGGATCTTCTTAATGATCACGTGATCTTTATTTGGAGTTCACTGGCTCTTCTTTCCTGAGCTGGTGTCCATCCAGCCTTGATGCGAAGGGTTTCGTACTGTTTTGTTAATCGGTGTCTTTGGGTATCAGTGATGACGTCATACGATTCCCAAGAAGAGCCCCAATCGTATCATCAAAGTGCTTTCACTGTATCTGTACACAGGTCAGGGCACGTTTTAATACAGCCAATGTTTATATAATTAAAGGAGGACTGTTGTCTGAGTCTGGCTGTGATATTTCCACCTGTTCAAGCCTGCTATTGCAGGGATTTAAACAGCAGCGGGACAATTTAGATCAGTTCAGTAACTCGCTGCTTTATGTTAGGATTCCATCTGGGCTGTTCTGAATAAAACAACAGAGTGCTGTGCTTCAGATCATGTGAACACGGCTTCCTCTGTGTCTGACTGCTGTCTGAATTTAATACAGAAATCAAGCAGCCTGCATCTCCCGGTCTGAGCGGGGCGAATCCCTGTTTCTCAATTCCAATTCCTTTATAAAATCAATTCACAATTCCCTTTCAATTAATTCCAAAATTGCGATCAGCAGTATTCTTGTTAAAATTAGCTTCTCACAGTGGCAAGAAGTTATTTAAATTGAAGTCACTGTTAGTCAATTGAATTGGCTTCAAATGAAAGCAGTTGAACAATCCCAACAATGATATCTCTAAAATATCAAGTGCAATTTCTCATACCTCTAGCTTGCCTCATGCTGCATGGAGCAGTGGCTGTGTTTGGTGTGTTTGTTACACACAGCCAGTCTGGATCAATGGGCACAGGCTTTGCAGTTCCTCATGCTTCTAGCTTTCCTCATGCTGCATGGAGCAGTTGCTGTGTCTGTGTATTGTGCAAAAACCCTTTCCAAGTAAATGTTATGATGCTCTTAAACTTGCGCAAGAGGA
The DNA here is from genome assembly GCF_902713425.1 of Acipenser ruthenus. Lineage (NCBI taxonomy): Eukaryota > Metazoa > Chordata > Actinopteri > Acipenseriformes > Acipenseridae > Acipenser > Acipenser ruthenus. The sequence continues at coordinate 235,617 of NC_081197.1, forward strand.
AGTGGCTACTTGTATGAGGCATAATAGGATCAAATGGTCATTTAATGATGGACCGTTTTGTTAAGACAGAAATGAAACGAGACAGGGAGAGTGTGTGTCCATCCCAGCTATAAAACACACATTCATTTGGAGATCTACAGTGAGCCATGCTGTGCTTCTGGTCTTGTATCACGATACATGCCTCTATTACGATACATCATGTAAAGAAAGTATCGTGATTCATTAATACACAATGCATCGTTACAGCCCTGCTGCTGAGCGCGGCTGGTTCTCAAAGTGCAGCAGTCTTCGAAGTGAAAGCTTTCACGTGTGCTGACCTCAGCCAGACCCCACTTTCAGCTTCTTGTAACGTCTTCCAACTCGGTCACCCTCCGGCCCTGAGGGTGTTTCCTCTTGTGAAGCCAATGACTCTTCCAGACACTCAGGAGCCTCAGACAGGACCTCAATGAATGAGCAGCATCTGGGACTGCACTCTGCACAACAGGAGCGATCTGGAGCCTCAGACAGGACCTCAATGAATGAGCAGCATCTGGGACTGCACTCTGCACAACAGGAGCGATCTGGAGCCTCAGACAGGACTTCAATGAATGAGCAGCATCTGGGACTGCACTCTGCACAACAGGAGCGATCTGGAGCCTCAGACAGGACTTCAATGAATGAGTAGAGTCTGGGACTCCACTCTGCACAACAGGAGCGACCTGGAGCATGTGATGATGAAGTAAGCCTCATAACAACAGGTACAGCATGCAGGGACACGCATGGTCTGTGGATTGGAAATCCTAGGGTCTGCTCCTTTGTGTTTTATTATTATTATCCCCACAGATCTCCGGTTTCCAGTTGCTTACAATTGCAGTCCATTTGAGTTCTCCCTCTTGTTTTTTAACTACGTCCTTAATTATTTAATTAAAACCGACGAGAGCCTTGGGCTTTAATGGATGCGTCCACTAGTCAAGTAAGGGGATAGTGCATTTTAATTATTTAGTAACCACAGATTTATTTATTTTTTTTCAAAGGTTTTGGAATTACTTTTTGAATGTAATACACATCATTTGATTATGTGTACGTTGCTCTGTCAGTAAAGACTTTACACATATTTCAAATGTTCTTTGTCATGCTATACAATATAACAGCAGTTGACCCAGCCTTTTGATGCATAAGATCAGGTGTCACTTTGCAGTCCTCTTTCCCAGTCACAAGCCAGCAGATCTTGTACTGTAAGAGAGACTGAATCCGCTGTACAGAATTACCTTTAAATTACAAAGAAAGCCTCCGATCCTTTGAAGAAATAAATGGCTTGCTTTCTTCTTCCTGCAGTATAACAGACTGTATGTGGGTTAAAGAAGGGGGCTGGGATGTTATTTGGGCTGTTCATCCACCCACAGGTCTCACTGACTGCTACAGATCTGTGATCTCAGATCGGTGTGGAGCCTGTATATCCACTCCTATCAGCAGGGCTGTGTGTCTCAGTATTCAGATCGGTGTGGAGCCTGTACGTTGTTCTGGCTGTGTCTGATTGTGATTCTTCCTCCTACACTTCAATACGAAGCCCGACTTGCTGCTTTATAAGTTGCAGTAGTTGTTCTGATGTCATAGCAATGAGTGTCCTTCTTGTCATCACTGAGACGTACATCCGCCAGTCCCTTACAGGTTACTACAGACAACGCTAGTGTCATAATTGGAGTAAACTTGGTAGAAAGTCAGATACAAGCAAGGTCTAGAACTGTATTTATCTAAGCGGGTCTAATCTGGTACCACAGAAGACATTCCCATGATAAACTTGAGTAGAGTTTCACAAAGCAACCCGAAACTGGAGACAGTCCGATAAAACCGAGGTCCAGAACCCTAAAAGCAGTTCAATCTCAAGCGTCTCACATGTGCTGTAAAAAACCCGACCTCCTTTCACCAGACAATGTTCTTTTATAGCGTTGCTGAAAGGGGAGGGGTAGCACTTGTCACTCTTGTTTTTATTAAGTGCTTTCAGGCGCATCAGTTGCATCAGTTTCCATTGTCGGCTACCAGCGCGTTTTAGATTGAGCACAAGAGCAGTTATTGCAGGGGTTCATATACAGAAAGGCTTGTCGTTCACTCAGGCAAATAAGCCATTGATTGAGAGAACTGGGAGCTGAAAAATGCAACATTTGTCACTTCACACAGTGTTTGAGTTCCTAGTGATTTTGCAGTAGTAAAAACAAAGGCAGAAGAGAACTGTAAGATGTGAAGCCCTTCTCTCTCAATGATAATATCACTGTTCTAACTAGAATGCAGGGAGGGAAGTGAGACTCCTATTGCATGCGTCACCCATTCCAGGTTTTAATGCATGCTTGATTAGCCATATAAGCCATAATAATACTGGCATTAATGATCACCTGGGCTAAGTGACTCTCTGAAGCAGCCAGCCAACACCCCACACTGAAAAGCAGAGCAGTCGAGGCAGCATGAATAAGCAGTCCCAATCTTTGAGACTTCACTACAAGCACGCGTCCACATTGGTTTACACTGTGAGCTCAGCGGCGTGCTCTGAACTCGGAGGAGCACAAATCAAATTAATCGCTCCTTAACTTGATTTGCACACTATTTAATCTGAACGGCATGCAGCACTGTTTACAAAGCTGAAAGACTCCCTGGACATTTCCACTGATCCAGCTTCCATCCCTGCAGTAACTTCACTGCTGAAGCCACCAGAGAACAGAGATCATGTGAATGACAGATTTCTCTAGACTTCTGTAACTGAAACCTGCTAAGGGTTCTGTCTGCATTACCCTCCACACTCACACAGACTGCTTTACAATAGCGTTCTACCAATCCATACAGCTTCTTGTTTTATTTAGGTTTTTTAAATGCACTTGTGGACCAGACTATGTAAAGGACAGTCGTGAGATTTCTTTCCTTTGTTCTATTCCTCTGTGGTGTGTAACTTGGTGTGTTTGTATTGCTGTTCCGCTGTGCAGCTGACTCGTGCCTTTGGCAGCCCTCGTGATGTTGTCAGTTCGTTCATGTTTTATTGTGCTGCACTGCATCGATGCGCGCACCCCAGGGGTTTCCTGCTGGAGTCAAACACCAGCCCGTCATCCTCGTTGTGAAAAGGGGCAGAGTTACTGCAGTGCTGGAAGTGTAACTTGAGGAGGAGCCGTTAGAAATAACTGCTAGAATACAATGAAGTGTAGCTTGAGGAGGAGCCATTAGAAATAACTGCTAGAATACAATGAAGTGCAGCTTGAGGAGGAGCCATTAGAAATAACTGCTAGAATACAATGAAGTGTAGCTTGAGGAGGAGCCATTAGAAATAACTGCTAGAATGCAATGAAGTGTAGCTTGAGGAGGAGCCATTAGAAATAACTGCTAGAATACAATGAAGTGCAGCTTGAGGAGGACCCATTAGAAATAACTGCTAGAATACAATGAAGTGTAGCTTGAGGAGGAGCCATTAGAAATAACTGCTAGAATACAATGAAGTGTAACTTGAGGAGGAGCCATTAGAAATAACTGCTAGAATACAATGAAGTGCAGCTTGAGGAGGAGCCATTAGAAATAACTGCTAGAATACAATGAAGTGCAGCTTGAGGAGGAGCCATTAGAAATAACTGCTAGAATACAATGAAGTGCAGCTTGAGGAGGAGCCATTAGAAATAACTGCTAGAATACAATGAAGTGTAACTTGAGGAGGAGCCATTAGAAATAACTGCTAGAATACAATGAAGTGCAGCTTGAGGAGGAGCCATTAGAAATAACTGCTAGAATACAATGAAGTGTAGCTTGAGGAGGAACCATTAGAAATAACTGCTAGAATACAATGAAGTGTAGCTTGAGGAGGAGCCATTAGAAATAACTGCTAGAATACAATGAAGTGTAACTTGAGGAGGAGCCATTAGAAATAACTGCTAGAATACAATGAAGTGTAACTTGAGGAGGAACCATTAGAAATAACTGCTAGAATACAATGAAGTGTAGCTTGAGGAGGAGCCGGTAGAAATAACTGCTAGAATACAATGAAGTGTAACTTGAGGAGGAGCCATTAGAAATAACTGCTAGAATACAATGAAGTGTAACTTGAGGAGGAGCCATTAGAAATAACTGCTAGAATACAATGAAGTGTAGCTTGAGGAGGAGCCATTAGAAATAACTGCTAGAATACAATGAAGTGTAACTTGAGGAGGAGCCATTAGAAATAACTGCTAGAATACAATGAAGTGTAACTTGAGGAGGAACCATTAGAAATAACTGCTAGAATACAATGAAGTGTAGCTTGAGGAGGAGCCGGTAGAAATAACTGCTAGAATACAATGAAGTGTAACTTGAGGAGGAGCCATTAGAAATAACTGCTAGAATACAATGAAGTGTAACTTGAGGAGGAGCCATTAGAAATAACTGCTAGAATACAATGAAGTGTAGCTTGAGGAGGAGCCATTAGAAATAACTGCTAGAATACAATGAAGTGTAGCTTGAGGAGGAGCCATTAGAAATAACTGCTAGAATACAATGAAGTGTAGCTTGAGGAGGAACCATTAGAAATAACTGCTAGAATACAATGAAGTGTAGCTTGAGGAGGAGCCATTAGAAATAACTGCTAGAATACAATGAAGTGTAGCTTGAGGAGGAACCATTAGAAATAACTGCTAGAATACAATGAAGTGTAACTTGAGGAGGAGCCATTAGAAATAACTGCTAGAATACAATGAAGTGTAACTTGAGGAGGAACCATTAGAAATAACTGCTAGAATACAATGAAGTGTAGCTTGAGGAGGAGCCATTAGAAATAACTGCTAGAATACAATGAAGTGTAACTTGAGGAGGAACCATTAGAAATAACTGCTAGAATACAATGAAGTGTAGCTTGAGGAGGAGCCATTAGAAATAACTGCTAGAATACAATGAAGTGTAGCTTGAGGAGGAACCATTAGAAATAACTGCTAGAATACAATGAAGTGTAGCTTGAGGAGGAACCATTAGAAATAACTGCTAGAATACAATGAAGTGTAGCTTGAGGAGGAGCCATTAGAAATAACTGCTAGAATACAATGAAGTGTAACTTGAGGAGGAACCATTAGAAATAACTGCTAGAATACAATGAAGTGCAGCTTGAGGAGGAGCCATTAGAAATAACTGCTAGAATACAATGAAGTGTAACTTGAGGAGGAGCCATTAGAAATAACTGCTAGAATGCAATGAAGTGCAGCTTGAGGAGGAGCCATTAGAAATAACTGCTAGAATACAATGAAGTGTAGCTTGAGGAGGAACCATTAGAAATAACTGCTAGAATACAATGAAGTGTAGCTTGAGGAGGAGCCGGTAGAAATAACTGCTAGAATACAATGAAGTGTAGCTTGAGGAGGAACCATTAGAAATAACTGCTAGAATACAATGAAGTGTAACTTGAGGAGGAACCATTAGAAATAACTGCTAGAATACAATGAAGTGTAACTTGAGCAGGAGCCATTAGAAATAACTGCTAGAATACAATGAAGTGTAGCTTGAGGAGGAGCCATTAGAAATAACTGCTAGAATACAATGAAGTGTAGCTTGAGGAGGAGCCATTAGAAATAACTGCTAGAATACAATGAAGTGTAACTTGAGGAGGAGCCATTAGAAATAACTGCTAGAATACAATGAAGTGTAGCTTGAGGAGGAGCCATTAGAAATAACTGCTAGAATACAATGAAGTGTAGCTTGAGGAGGAGCCATTAGAAATAACTGCTAGAATACAATGAAGTGTAGCTTGAGGAGGAGCCATTAGAAATAACTGCTAGAATACAATGAAGTGTAGCTTGAGGAGGAGCCATTAGAAATAACTGCTAGAATACAATGAAGTGTAGCTTGAGGAGGAGCCATTAGAAATAACTGCTAGAATACAATGAAGTGTAGCTTGAGGAGGAGCCATTAGAAATAACTGCTAGAATACAATGAAGTGTAGCTTGAGGAGGAGCCATTAGAAATAACTGCTAGAATGCAATGAAGTGTAGCTTGAGGAGGAACCATTAGAAATAACTTCTAGAATACAATGAAGTGTAACTTGAGGAGGAGCCATTAGAAATAACTGCTAGAATGCAATGAAGTGTAGCTTGAGGAGGAACCATTAGAAATAACTGCTAGAATGCAATGAAGTGTAGCTTGAGGAGGAGCCATTAGAAATAACTGCTAGAATACAATGAAGTGTAGCTTGAGGAGGAGCCATTAGAAATAACTGCTAGAATGCAATGAAGTGTAGCTTGAGGAGGAACCATTAGAAATAACTTCTAGAATACAATGAAGTGTAACTTGAGGAGGAGCCATTAGAAATAACTGCTAGAATGCAATGAAGTGTAGCTTGAGGAGGAACCATTAGAAATAACTGCTAGAATGCAATGAAGTGTAGCTTGAGGAGGAGCCATTAGAAATAACTGCTAGAATACAATGAAGTGTAACTTGAGGAGGAGCCATTAGAAATAACTGCTAGAATGCAATGAAGTGTAGCTTGAGGAGGAACCATTAGAAATAACTGCTAGAATGCAATGAAGTGTAGCTTGAGGAGGAGCCATTAGAAATAACTGCTAGAATACAATGAAGTGTAGCTTGAGGAGGAACCATTAGAAATAACTGCTAGAATACAATGAAGTGTAACTTGAGGAGGAGCCATTAGAAATAACTGCTAGAATACAATGAAGTGCAGCTTGAGGAGGAGCCATTAGAAATAACTGCTAGAATACAATGAAGTGTAGCTTGAGGAGGAGCCATTAGAAATAACTGCTAGAATACAATGAAGTGTAGCTTGAGGAGGAACCATTAGAAATAACTGCTAGAATGCAATGAAGTGTAGCTTGAGGAGGAGCCATTAGAAATAACTGCTAGAATACAATGAAGTGTAGCTTGAGGAGGAACCATTAGAAATAACTGCTAGAATACAATGAAGTGTAACTTGAGGAGGAGCCATTAGAAATAACTGCTAGAATACAATGAAGTGCAGCTTGAGGAGGAGCCATTAGAAATAACTGCTAGAATACAATGAAGTGTAGCTTGAGGAGGAGCCATTAGAAATAACTGCTAGAATACAATGAAGTGTAGCTTGAGGAGGAACCATTAGAAATAACTGCTAGAATGCAATGAAGTGTAACTTGAGGAGGAACCGTTAGAAATAACTGCTAGAATACAATGAAGTGTAACTTGAGGAGGAGCCATTAGAAATAACTGCTAGAATACAATGAAGTGTAACTTGAGGAGGAGCCATTAGAAATAACTGCTAGAATACAATGAAGTGTAGCTTGAGGAGGAGCCATTAGAAATAACTGCTAGAATGCAATGAAGTGTAACTTGAGGAGGAACCATTAGAAATAACTGCTAGAATACAATGAAGTGTAACTTGAGGAGGAGCCATTAGAAATAACTGCTAGAATGCAATGAAGTGTAGCTTGAGGAGGAACCATTAGAAATAACTGCTAGAATGCAATGAAGTGTAGCTTGAGGAGGAGCCATTAGAAATAACTGCTAGAATACAATGAAGTGTAACTTGAGGAGGAGCCATTAGAAATAACTGCTAGAATACAATGAAGTGTAGCTTGAGGAGGAACCATTAGAAATAACTGCTAGAATACAATGAGGTTTCGTTTCCAGCAGTGTGTGATTGTAATAGGGGCTACACCGGGCCGAATCCACAGGACCAAATCCTCACGGCTGAATCCACAGCATATCCGCGAGTGAAGGTCACATTGTATTGATTACAATCAATAGAAAGAACTATTCCAGCCCAGTGTAGTGGTGTTTTAAAATGCTTATATTGAAAGCTGTGTGCGCTATAATGATTTACCTGATTTACTTCCTTTTAATTCCCTCTGCCCTTCTGCAGGCTGAGCTGTCCTTGTGCCTCTATGCTGGGAAGGTGACTACATTTGGGGGCTGATTCGTGAAAGTGATTTACAGTATAATCGAAAATCTCGAAAAGCTACTCACTTCTAAATCTTTTGTAGTCATTTTTGTATTACTTTAGTATAAATACATTTTAATTTGGATTCATATGTTGTTTTTTTCTGACTTTATGTGAACAAAAAGACATAAATTCGCCCGTTTTCTCATTGGAAATAAGTACATTTCAAAATATCACTGTCCTGGTCACAAAAGCAAAGTTTGTGGGGAATAATAGCCATTTTCTATACTTTTGAGGCATAAGCAATTAGGAAATAACACTTACTACCCAGGAACCAAAAAAAATAATAATTTGTTACACGGTGTAATCATTGGTTTTGTGGCATTTCAAAAGCGAAAGTAATGAAGTAAACTGATAAGTTGGTGTTGATTAGTTGAGCGTAGACTTTGGCACGTTTTAAACACAAGTCTGCTAAGGAGGGATGCAATCGTTGGGCTTGGTTAGATGGTTTTACAGCTGCTGCTTTTGCACAATTACTGGATTTGACCCCCAAAACCAAAGAACGTATTGAAAAATACCTCTTGAGGGCAGGGTTGAAATATTTCAATTGTATTAAGTGCATGTCCTGGGTCTCCAGACCTTTACTGGGTCCAAATCGCTTTAAATCTACCTCTGGAAAGTAAGCTAAGGCATCGATAAGACTTGCAGTCAAACTGTGTTTCTGTGCTTTTTTGGTTCTGAATGTGGTTGGATTATATACTGTGTGTGTGTGTGTGTGTGTGTGTGTGTGTGTGTGTGTGTGAGTGAGTGTGAGAGTATATAGAGTGTGTGTGTATGTGTGAGAGTGTATATAGTGTGTGTGTGTGTGTGTGTGTGTGTATATACTGCGTGTGAGTGTATACTCTGTGTCTGTGTGTGGGGGGTCTGTGTGTGTGAGTGTATATAGTGTGTGTGTGTGTGTATATACTGTGTGTGTGTGAGAGTGTATATATTGTGTGTGTGTGTGTGTGTGTGTATACGGTGTGTATATGTGTGTGTACTGTGTGTGAGTGTATATAAACTGTACAGGCTTGTGTACAAGGAAAGGCAATAGAGAGCTGATATTTTAAGTGTATTTAATTGTTGCTCTGTAGACACAGGCCACTGTTCTAACAAAGTGATTGGACTACATACTGTAATGAAATAATGTGCACAGCGTTAAAGCATGACATGCTGTATTGAGTGCAGGTTGCTTGTTCCCTGGACGCTGAAGGCTGACCTTGAACAGGCCCTCGAGGAGGATGCAGTCGAGATAGATCTCTCTCTTCTGAGACGACTTCCAGCTTCCAACCCAACAAGCGCTCGCTTTCTGCACACAGGCGCTCCACTGTTTCCTGCGCTGCAGAGTGAAAGAATGCTGTTTTAAACCCGGGCTGTGTCACGGTAATAATAGTTTAAAAATGCAGAGTAGGAGCTTTTTTTTTTCTTCCTTTTTAATAAACTGTTTGTGCCAAGTAAGGGATAAGCAGCAGTAAAGCCGACAGCCTGTCTGCTGCTCACAGGCATTACATATATTAAATATTGATGTTGAAATATACTGTAGAGCAAGCAGCATGCTCCTTGCAGGCTGTAACATTGGACACTTTCAAACAATGAGTATAGAAGGCAGACACGTCACGTGACGCTGTGTTAAAGTAGGGAAGACGTGGAACAAAGCATCCAGTTTCTAAGATGGTTCCAATCCGCTAGAGAAGGGAGTTCTGTAAGCAGGGGGGTATGGGGTTGCTGTGGGTCGCTAGCTGATATTGCGCATGTACAGTTTAGGGGAAGTCATTCTGTTGAATCCTCTACCAGGCAGGATCCAGCAGCAAGGCAGTAATTAGTGGGGGGCCTCAGTTGGGGAACTCTGTCCCGCTCTGCTGACATTTGCAGGTTTTTCAACTTGTTTTCTTTAGATGCTGGCATGCAGGTTTAGCTTCTTTATTTATTTAGTGAAGTTCCTGCTTTGAATGCAGAATGCTGCTTTTGGAATCTTGCAAGCTTTGGAACATGTGGCATGTTTGTTTGTAGAAGGCTGTTTGCACTGTAATACATGCTAGTAACATTGCTCTGGGTTACAGTAAGTGAAATGCATTAGAGTCCACTCATTTGGGATGTATCAGATTGGGCTTCTTCAAAATTGCACCTGGATGCAAACTGGTTTCTGGGTCTTGGCTGTGCTGGCCTGGGGTCCCACATACTGGGTGAGGAAAGCCCAGACAGAAGATGTTCTGTATATGTATTCATACAGCTGAAAGTGAAGCAGAAAACGATCAGATTGTGAACTTGCAGCAGCTGCAAAATCCACTCTCCCAGCAGGTTGTGCATTGGGGGTAGTGGTGCCTGAAGGTAGAGTGGGGGAGGGAGAAATTAAATGGGAAAGCAAACTGCAATATCAAAAATTCAACTCTATTTCTCTGATGTGGACAGCAATCCACCAGGGAGACTGTCGAATGTCTTTCACCTGTAATCTGCAGCAGACACAAGACCAGTTCTCTGAAGCGAAACGTCTGGGCTGCTGGTGCCCACCAATGACCAGGACCTTGGTTAACAAGAAGGTTCTGGCACTCCTCGTTGCCTCTCAAGTGATGTGAATTCAGAAATATCACTTTGAGTGTTTAAGAAAACTAGAGCAAACTGAGCTGTTTCCATGCACAGCGTCTGACAGCTGTTCCTGTGTTGATACCCCTGTGGTTCTGTGAGAGCGAGCGACCCATCATTCTGACAAAAATGATTCCAATATCTTCTATATCGCAAGCTTCTGTTGTGTGATTCCTTTTGCCATGTGCCTCCAGTGCTGGTTTTGCACATGTGAGAATACACAATTAAATATGAAGGGACTGTTACGCAAACGCTTATTTATATATAAAGATTATTATTTAATAATCTCAGCATTGGCTGATCACTTGTAGCATCATAGTGTAAGCTGTATACTTTTTAATAAGTGTTTATGGTTATTTGTAATATAGGCACAGGTTTTGAAAAGCTGGAGATTCTGTTTTCATGTCTGTGTCGCTGTTGTGTATCTGAATCAGTTCATAATGGAGGGGTCTGTTGTGAATCTGAATCAGCTCATAATGGAGGGGTCTGTTGTGTATCTGAATCAGTTCATAATGGAGGGGTCTGTTGTGTATCTGAATCAGCTCATAATGGAGGAGTCCATTGTGTATCTGAATCAGTTCATAATGGAGGGGTCTGTTGTGTATCTGAATCAGCTCATAATGGAGGGGTCTGTTGTGTATCTGAATCAGCTCATAATGGAGGGATCTGTTGTGTATCTGAATCAGCTCATAATGGAGGGATCTGTTTTGTTTGGTTTGTTTCTTGGTTTCGAGGGGTGAAAAGGTTTCATTAATTTGTTTATTTAGCAGACACCTTTATCCAAGGCAACTTACAGAGACTAGGGTGTGTGAACTATGCATCAACTGCAGAGTCACTTACAACAACGTCTCACCCGAAAGACGAAGCACAAGGAGGTTAAGCGACTTGCTCAGGGTCAGTGGCTGAGCCGGGATTTGAACCAGGGACCTCCTGGTTACAAGTCCTTTTCTTTAACCACTGGACCACACAGCCTCTTATATTCATGAGAGCGGCTCCATTCCTGTTTCGTTTTTTCTTTTTGAGCTCTTCTGTGCAGAGCCCTGCTTGTCAGTTGAAATGTGCAGGAAGCACAGGATGAGACAGTAAAGACCCGGTTGCTCACACTGTGCACACCTCTCTCAGGTCGAGGGCAGCGCTGGCAGAGCCCTGCTTGTCAGTTTAAATGTGCAGGAAGCACAGGATAAGACAGTAAAGACCTGGGTGCTAACACTGTGCACACCTCTCTCAGGTCGAGGGCAGCGCTGGCAGAGCCCTGCTTGTCAGTTTAAATGTGCAGGAAGCACAGGATGAGACAGTAAAGACCCAGTTGCTCACACTGTGCACATCTCTCTCAGGTCGAGGGCAGCGCTGGCAGAGCCCTGCTTGTCAGTTTAAATGTGCAGGAAGCACAGGATGAGACAGTAAAGACCCGGTTGCTCACACTGTGCACATCTCTCTCAGGTCGAGGGCAGCGCTGGCAGAGCCCTGCTTGTCAGTTTAAATGTGCAGGAAGCACAGGATGAGACAGTAAAGACCCGGGTGCTCGCACTGTGCACACCTCTCTCAGGTGGAGGGCAGTGCTGGCAGAGCCCCTGCTTGGCTAGTTCAGATGTACAGCATCGGATGCATTTCTTTTATTGGCACAGGAACTAAACAATACTGCTGGCCTCCAGTGATAGGGAATGCTGAGAGGCAACAATGTCTCTTTTTTGTCTGTTCTGGTTTCACTGTTTCAGATTCTACACATAAACCTGGATAAAACATGCGGAAGTGAGCATGCTTTGAGAGGGTATCAGTCGCCAGGATGTGACGGCTGAAACAGAAAATGATGAAAGGGAATCTAACTTGAGAGAACTGTTACTTCACACCCGTACCAGGTTTCCCTTTGGTGATCTTTAACAGAACAAAGGCTAATCGCATTGCATTTTGCTTTCTACAATAATTTAGACCTATCCAACTGGTCTTCACTGAGTCACACTGAGACAGCCCTGCTGAACCCCTATATACTGTATATGTAATAGAAATTCAACAGGCAGGTGTACTTTGAGCCCCTGAAGATGTGTGAATCATTAGCCACTGCTCTGGTTTTATGTAACGGCTTGTACTGTTTTAAAAGTGCAGCATTAACCCTTCGTCAGCTGCAGCTGCTTTCTCATGAGATTCACTGCAATGTAAAGCGAGTTGGTATTAGTTCTGATGCATTTCAATATGAGATTCACTGCAATGTAAAGCGAGTTGGTATTAGTTCTGATGCATTTCAATATGAGATTCACTGCAATGTAAAGTGAGTTCCTGATGCATTTCAATACTGGCCACACACTCCTGAATTGATCCTTGAGTGAATAAGAAGAAGAAGAACGTTTCTGTATTATTAAACTAAATCTGCACAATTCTTTACAGACGTTTCGTCAGTTTTTACATTGCCTCCGTGACACCGAGAAAGACTTCTAGTTGAAATCTTTGTCAAACGGATACGTTTCTTTTAGTAATTCTTGATTTTTTGGATATGTTTGGTAGTTGGTTTTAAAAAATAAAAGAAATGAGGGCAAAAAAAGCATTTTCTAAATTAGAATTTTATATTTGATAAAACAAAACCCAGTCTGCAGAATGAATGTTCAAACAGTGGTCCGGTTTGCAACGATGTAGAGATGTTTGAATGAAGAGTTTCACTGATATGGTGTCCCCTCAGACTAACCACTGAGCTAATGGATAACATCATCTGAGAAAGAGAGGCGATTAGTGTGAGCTGCATACAGATCAGTCACATGGAAACACTGACTGAGAAGATCCTCCAAACACTAAACATGCGATCAGTATTTACACAAGGGGACCACATGCTTAAAAGATCCTCCAAACACTAAACATGCGATCAGTATTTACATAAGGGGATAACACATGATGTTGATCCCATGTATAAGGCAGGCATTCATATGCTCTGACTCGCCCACCATGTTATACATGATGTGTTACAAAAGAGCATGGAATGAATACGTGTAATTCAAACCACATGAATTAACAGGGCTGAATTCAACATGAATGACTTCAGAGCTCAGGAAGTTCATGAGAGATTCAGATGTTGTTTTTATGATTATTCAGTTGGAATTCATCATGAATTTGTGGCAATTATTTTAAAGTGTAACCAATAATTGCTTCCAGTTTTCTCTCACAGTTACTGTAATTAAAAGCCAGTCCTGGGATTGGTTCAAATCACAACCCCACTGCTGCCTTCTTTGGTGTATAATGGAGGCGACCCCTCGGGGCGAGCTGGAGAAGCTCTCATTGTCTCAGTTGGTGTCACTGATTGCAGTGTTGTGTGCGGAGCCTAGAACAGACTTGATGATTCCAGATTCCCTCAACTAGCAGGCTGGATTTGATGGCAGGGGGCACGCGCCAGCCTGAATGGGTGCTTATGCTGCCGGAGCTGTGCTCTCTGTGTGGGGCGCTTGACTTCCCCCTGCAGCTGTGTGGATAATGACTGCATTTCTATAGCCCGCCGATTAACAGAAACTGACATTAATTACAGGAAGTACAGCTCCCTCAGCCTGCTGCCCTGCCAATGGGAGTGTCTAACACAAGCAAGTAAACAAGCCCGGGGAAGGGAGGGGAGGAGAGGAGGAGGAGCAGGTGCAGGGCTCTCTTCATGGGCTTGCCACAGCGCTTCACTGGGGGCTGGAAAAACACACAAATTCCTTTTCTCATGTGAAATGGAAAGCGTGCTCACTTCACAGCTCTTTTATTAAAACACTCATTCCTTTTCTCATGTGAAATGGAAAGCGTGCTCACTTCACAGCTCTTTTATTAAAACACACATTCCTTTTCTCATGTGAAATGGAAAGCGTGCTCACTTCACAGCTCTTTTATTAAAACACACATTCCTTTTCTCATGTGAAATGGAAAGCGTGCTCACTTCACAGCTCTTTTATTAAAACACACATTCCTTTTCTCATGTGAAATGGAAAGCGTGCTCACTTCACAGCTCTTTTATTAAAACACACATTCCTTTTCTCATGTGAAATGGAAAGCGTGCTCACTTCACAGCTCTTTTATTAAAACACACATTCCTTTTGTCATGTGAAATGGAAAGCGTGCTCACTTCACAGCTCTTTTATTAAAACACACATTCCTTTTGTCATGTGAAATGGAAAGCGTGCTCACTTCACATGACTGATGGATATTTACATGTGCAGATGAGCAGCGGTCCTGTTAAAAGCTGCTGCACTGTGTGCTCTTCTGAGTGGGATGTCGGTCGCACACCTGAGTTTCATTCGAAGGACCTCTGCAGCAGCAGCAGCAGCTTCACTTGACCGACTTCATTCTTCCTTCCTTTCTATTCCACAAAGTACCCTGTATTCTAAATTATTTAGAAAATGAATAATGTGTTAAACTCAAACCTGACCCTAACTGCTAAATTACACCCGTGAGCAATTTAGGACCGCTGTGCAGTACATTCTTTAAAAACAAAATAGTGTAGTAGTGATAAGCACCACTGACCCCTAGCAAACTGGGGGTTTAATCCTAGCTGCTCTGCACAGATAAGCTCTATTGACACATGGACAGTGTTTACAGTACAAGCTGCTAATCATGTGAAATGATGTAAACGGTGTCAACATTTAAAACCTAAACTGCTTGTTTTGCTTTCTGAGTTCTGTGTGTTGCAGGGTGTGGATTGACAGTGTGGTATTGAGTTCTGTGTGTCGCAGGGCGTGGATTTACAGTGTGGTATTGAGTTCTGTGTGTCGCAGGGCGTGGATTTACAGTGTTCCTCTTTCTCTGTTTGCTCTCGCAGGCTCCCCTCATGCTCTGCTGATTGAAGGAGCATGGTCCCTGGCTCACTGTGTTCCTCTTTCTCTGTTTGCACTCACAGGCTCTCCTCATGCTCTGCGGATCTGAAGGGATTGAAGGAGCATGGTCCCTGGCTCACTGTGTTCCTCTTTCTCTGTTTGCACTCACAGGCTCTCCTCATGCTCTGCGGATCTGAAGGGATTGAAGGAGCATGGTCCCTGGCTCACTGTGTTCCTCTTTCTCTGTTTGCACTCACAGGCTCTCCTCATGCTCTGCGGATCTGAAGGGATTGAAGGAGCATGGTAAAGCACCAGCCCTTGCAGGTCTATGAGCGGCAGCTCTGCTTATCGTGCCTCACAGGAATCTATGGTTGCCGTTGGAAACGGTACCAGCGGTCACATGATGACACGACAAAGGTCAGTGCTTTACATTCCACTAGAGCTAGGGTGACCATGTGACTCCATGTACAATGGGACAGTTCAGGCTTTTCAACTCACACCCCAATGCATTCTGGTAAGTGTAGTCCTGCTGTGAAAGGTATCTGAGACAGATGTAACGTACCATGATGCATTGCGATGTGAGTTGCAAAGCCTGAACTGTCTCAAACTGTCCTCGTGTACATGGAGTCATACGGGAACCCGAGTTGGAGCCCTTGTTGCAGTTTGTGTGTGTCTGATAATGCATGGAACAGGCATTTGAACTCCTCAGAGTGGCCTGCCTCTCGTTCTTCACTGTATGTCTATCTCTGCTTCTTTATTCTTCGTTCTCATTGCTTTCAGTACATGCATCCCACTCACTGCGGGGGGACAAAGCAATTCAAAACAGGTCTGGCATGAATTAGAACATAAGGAATTCTAGAACGAGAGAAGGCCATTCGGCCCACCTATGCTCGCTCTCTTTGATACCAGTGTGGTCCATTAGCACTCAGGAGAGGAAAAACAACCCCCTCCCCCCAACCAGGTTAGAAGAATGAAACCTCTGGGAATCCGTGGCTAAATGGACCGCCCTTCCTCCAGGCGGCTAGCTCAAGCTCTTACTGTGGTCACAGAGAGGGTTATACAGTATTGTTCATGACAGCATCCACAATATTCTTGAAGGATCCGATAGTCTCTGCTTCAACAACTCTGTCCGGCAGCCTGTTCCAGTGGTTCACCACCCTTTCTGTGAAAAAGCTCCTTCTCCCCTCGGTTCTGAACATGCCCTTCTTCAGCTTCCACCCGTTGCCCCTGGTTCTGTTCTCTGTGACCTGTGAAATATAATTCTCAGCAGTTACTGTGTTAAACCCCTTGACAGTTATAAATACCTCTATTAAATCGCCTCTGGCTCTCCTTCTTTCAGCTCTTTCAGCCTCCCTTCCTTCACATGACATACCCTTCAATCCTGGAATTAATCGTGATGCTCTCCTCTGTACTCTCTCCAATGCCTCAATGTCTTTCTTATGGAGACCCGAACTGGACACAGTATTCTAGGCGTGGTCGTACCAGTGCATTGTATAATTAATATAACCTCTCTAGATCTGCGTCAGCCCAAGCTTGAGTCTTGCCTAAATCTCTTAAAGTTGCTGATTTGGAAGTTAGCTACTCCTCCCAGTTTAGTGTCGTCTGCAAATGTGCATCGTTTACTGATTATGTCTTGGTCCAAGTCATCAATATATATATATATATATATATATATAAGAATATGTGCTGTTTGCTGAGCCCTGGGTTGGTCTCTTGCAGTCCATCCTCATATTAGATACTGGGTTGAGGAGACGGGGGAGGGTTACACACCGTGTTTATTAACGGATTCTGCCACTGGAGCTCTTGTGCTTCCAGTAAATCCTAGAATTCTTGTGAAATTATGCAAACAGTGATGCTTCAATGTTACTGTAGTTTACTTTGGTGTTTGTTGGCTACCACACAGTTTATATAATTACTGTTGGCCTGAATGTTTTTAGATTTGTGCTGTGACTAATACGGTAAGTGCAACATTAGTCATGATGGAAAACTGTACTGGCCAAGGCCCACCTAAGCTTGGGGACATTGTGTTGTTTTTGTGATCCAGACAGAAAGCTCACTTGCTCCACTAATATATCACAAATGAAAGCTGCATTTAGGGTTCTGCCTTGTAAGAGGCTTTGGAATCAGTAAATCATAAACCATGTGCAGCAGTCACATTTCTTGAAGGATCAGTTATTATTAACGATATTATAATTCCTTAAGATTCTGAGAAGTTGAAACACTGGATTTGGTAGCAATTTCCTAATCTGTGCTAAAGCTGGTGAAAGCCCTCTTCTAGATTTGAACCTTCCTCTTGTATTGGATTTGCAAGCTGCTGTGGCATAAGCTCTGCTGATGAGAAAACAGTGCAAGCAAGTATTTACAAAGACTTTGGAGCCTGTGTTAAAGATACTAGGACCTCACATTCAGTGTTAATTAGTGCTGCATGAACCGATCATCGATTATTCACATTGAGCTCTCCACAGAAATCAGGTGCTGACAATCGGGTGAGGGTCACTGGTGTCGATCGGGCTGATTTCCATTCAGAGAAACAAGTGAAGAAACAGCTGCTTGGATTTGTGGTGACTGCTGATTTTCTTACTCTGTGGAGCACAGCGATCCACACAAACCCAAGCAGCTGTTTGTTCACTTGATTCACCTAGAATGGGAAGTTAGCCTGATCCACACCAATGCCCTCCCCTGTGCAGAGCTCCTCCGGTTCAGGCAGCACTGGTGCTCATCCCCATGTGTAAACATGCCCTGTGTTAAACCGCCTGGAAGTAAATCAAACACACTTTCTGCCCCTGGGGAGGTTGTTATGGATAAGCAGGTATTTCAGCTACATGGTTTCTTATAAGCCTTGTCCAAGTTATGTCTCATTCTTTCTAGTAATCATACAAGCTTTTAGTAAGACTGTTGGAATTTGACCAGATTGCACATGGTTTACTCTGCAGATATTCACAGCCATTTCAATGAACCTTCGAGAAATGAAGGAACTCGAGTGAAAGCTCCAGTAGTCTTGGCTTCATCTGCCAGCTGCTTCAGTAGCAATCAGTGTGATGTCATTGCTGGGATTTCATAGCTGCCGCCCACAAGGTGTAATGTACAGGTAGCAATACCTTCTTAACACTGTATGAAGTTATTATAAGGTGTTATACGGCATGTTATTATAAGGTGTACAGCATGTTATAAGGTGTTATACAGCATGTTATTATAAGGTGTACATCATGTTATTATAAGGTGTACAGCATGCAAGCATCTGCTGTACTTCTCATCCTGTGCTCAGACTGTGGCAGACTGATTTCACTCCGATACTCTCCTTGCAGAGTGCATTGTGTGCTCCTGCTGAGTGCACAGTAAAGGCTCTTCTCCAGTAACAATAGAGAACAGCACGAGACAGGAAAAGGAAAAGGAGCACCACAGACATCTGATGAGGGATGTTTAAGAGACCCTCGCTCGCTGACAATGCTATCTGATGAGGGATGTTTAAGAGACCCTTTCTCACTGACAATGCTATCTGAGCACCACAGATATCTGATGAGGGATGTTTGAGATGCTCGCTCGCTGACAATGCTATCTGAGCACCACGGATATCTGATGAGGGATGTTTAAGAGACCCTCGCTCGCTGACAATGCTATCTGAGCACCACGGATATCTGATGAGTGATATTTGAGATGCTCGCTCGCTGACAATGCTATCTGAGCACCACGGATATCTGATGAGGGATGTTTAAGAGACCCTTTCTCACTGACAATGCTATCTGAGCACCACGGATATCTGATGAGGGATGTTTAAGAGACCCTCGCTTGCTGACAATGCTATCTGAGCACCACAGATATCTGATGAGGGATGTTTAAGAGACCCTCGCTCGCTGACAATGCTATCTGAGCACCACCGATATCTGATGAGGGATGTTTGAGATGCTTGCTCGCTGACAATGCTATCTGATGAGGGATGTTTAAGAGACCCTCGCTCGCTGACAATGCTATCTGAGCACCAGAGATATCTGGTGAGGGATGTTTGAGACGCTCGCTCGCTGGTAATGTGACAGCACTCATGCTACAGTGGCACGAATCACAGAAACCTTCAACACTGGACAAGACCAGCTTGTTTCCACAGCTAGCAATGTGGTCCCAGCTTCATCAGGAGCTGCGCTGTTACACTTGTTCTCTCATTTCTATTGTCAGTGACAGGATTTAAGTGTTCAGGCTGAGAGCATGAATCCACAACGATGGGAAACTCTTTAGTACACACACATGGAAAGACATGACATCTGCGTGAATCAATAGAATGATCTGAAAGCTTGCGAGTGCATTTCACCCACATGCGCTGCTCTTCAGGTGGATCATTTCTGTGCAGTCTGACTGGTACAGTGTGAACAGGAAGGTTCAGCTTCATCTGTACAATTAGTGAGATATGAAGACGAAGCTTCCCACTCTCATGGTGGGTGGGCGTCTCTGACAACAGCTTATCTTGTCACAATTTGAAAGAAATTCTTTGAAAGAAGGAGCTCTTTGAATAAGCTCCATAGCAGTGGTTGTGTTGAAGGCAGATGTGTATTTTCTATAGGCAGCAGTGGTGTAGTCAAGCCGGAACTCGCACAATAGGCAAGCCAAGTCACGTGACTCGCATCTCTCACACAGCTGACTGGTTCCTCTTGATGCAATGGAAAGAGCATTAGGAACTTCTATTACAAACTACTTCTTTAAGAAGCTAAAAATGCTGATGAAGACGACAGCAAGAGACAGTGCATCGACTACGACTGAGGACACAAACGCAAACGAAGCCACCGACACACAGAGAAGTCAGTAACGTAAAGATGGAGAAAGACACTGTAGAAGGAAATCCTTGTAGAAATCAGATAAATGCATTGCCTATTATATACATTACTAGAGGGTCAGTATACAAATAAAATGAGCATTTGTATAATAATTATTGCTTAAGAAAAATTATATTTGAGCTCCGGTGCCTTCAGATTTAGGACTACAGCCCTGCTGTCAATTGACATTGCCTGAGAGATGCATTGGACTGAAGGGAGAGGTCAGCCTGGCTGCGCACAGGAGCAGGTTTCCTTCAGTGATGTGTCTAAGGGAGAGGTCAGCCTGGCTGCACAGAGGAGCAGGTTTCCTTCAGTGATGTGTCTAAGGGAGAGGTCAGCCTGGCTGCACAGAGGAGCAGGTTTCCTTCAGTGATGTGTCTAAGGGAGAGGTCAGCCTGGCTGCGCACAGGAGCAGGTTTCCTTCAGTGATGTGTCTAAGGGAGAGGTCAGCCTGGCTGCACAGAGGAGCAGGTTTCCTTCAGTGATGTGTCTAAGGGAGAGGTCAGCCTGGCTGCACAGAGGAGCAGGTTTTCTTCAGTGATGTGTCTAAGGGAGAGGTAAGCCTGGCTGTGCACAGGAGCAGGTTTCCTTCAGTAATGCCCTTCATGTGTCTAACCAGCCTACAAACACTTTGATTGACCCAGACTTTATTTCCCGTCTATAGAAACTTGATATGATGTTTTAAATGTAAAGTTGCTACAGTAGGAACAAGAAAAATAAAGAGAAGGAAGTTTACCACTAAACATGTGGCTGCGAAGCCAGCCCAAAGCATTGAAGAATGGCTGTCGTATATTTAAAACATGACATTTGAAGCTGTTCACTCTGTCTCACGCAAGCCTCTTACCAGGTGAAGAGCAGAGCTCCAGTATTATTAGTTTCTAGTATATTGAGGCTGCTGGTTGTACCAGTGGGAAGGGAATGAAGAGATGAATATTTCAGGAGGAACTCTCACGCTGGGAAACCTCCGCTGCCCTTCATGCCATCCGCTCATTGATGAGGTGATTCTGATTCCCACTGTGTCCCAGATTAAATGCAAGAGAGCGTCCGCTGTGACCATCTGCACAGCCCCCGTTCTCCATGACATTCAGCACAGCTTCCAGTACTCCTGAGCTTGGGGAAAGATACATTTCATTTACCAGTGCATTAGATACAATGTGTGTGTGTGTGTGTGTGTGATATATATATATATATATATATATATATATATATATATATATATATATATATAATGTATGTATGTATGTATGTATGTATGTATGTATGTATGTATGTATGTATGTATGTATGTAATATTGTTACAAAGCAGGGCCTGCAACGGCAAACTTGTTGAGAATAACGATAACACACACTGATATCTCAGTTCAATCAGTGCAAGGCCTGGTTCTTTATTCTCTCCCGGTTTCCAGGCAGAGGGATAGTCAGTAGTAAAGTTTGGTACACAATACAGGTTTTCATATAAACAGGGTCTTGCAACCGACAGGGTAGCCCAAACGTTCCAATTCAACACAGGTAATCAATAATTCACAACACAATAACTCTCCTCATCCCCGCACACAGATACAGCAAAACAACTCTCTTCTTCAAAACACTCGCTCTTTGTGGCTGTCCCTTTCCTAAATATACAGGTGCTTGGAGTTTAATTGCCCCATTAACAGGTCATCACAGCCCATTCACACCCTTCCCAAGACGCCTGTCTCTGGGCAGATTTCCCCGTCGACCATTTTGTGAACTGTTTTGTGTAATCGTCGGCCATTTTGTATGAGGGCACAATCCCAACAAAATGTCTGCCTTCACATATCTTATAGAATAATAAATTGCTCTTGCAAGGATTTGGAGTGCATCTCTTTGAGGAGTTGGCCCAGGTGTCCGCAGAAGTTTCCTGAACCTCGTTTCTGTAGAGACACGATAGCTGGCTTGTTCAGAGGACAGTTAAACTGTTCTGTCGTGTATTCTGCTTAAACTGAAACTCCGAGGAGATGCTCGCTCATGTTCTCATTTATCTGCACTTTAGAGTTTTGTTTGCCTGGATTCCTTCTATAATTGGCACCTTTCCACTTTGTTTCTAAAAATACCACCTGCTTTGTGCCGAGCTGTTCTCAAGTGGAATGATGAGTGTAGCTCCTGTTCTAAAGTATACACTTTTGATTAGCTGTCCCCCATTGCATATTTTTAGAAAGTCCAATTTTTACAGGAAGTATAATTCAGGCTTGCGACTCTTGCAATATCTTTAAAGCTTCTGTTTCTTGCCAGTTGTATACAATCAGATGTTTTTAACACACTGTATTCTTCTTCTAAGTTATCTGTGCATTCAAAATGTTTCTGTGCAGAACGTTTTATTTCAGAGTGAAGGTCGAATAACCAGAAGCACAGTGATGTATGTCATGGGTGTGAGGATTGAGTTTAGTGCTTCAGCTGAACTCTGGCAGGGGCATTCTCTCCTTTTTAATTGTCACCTGGTGAGAGGAGCTGGAGAAGCCTCCTGAGACTGACACTCATGCGATTGGAAATGTACAGGCTGTGAGCATGAAGTACAGGATTATGAAATGAAATGTACAGGCTGTGAGCATGAAGTACAGGATTATGACATGAAATGTACAGGCTGTGAGCATGAAGTACAGGATTATGACATGAAATGTACAGACTGTGAGCATGAAGTACGGGCTCATGAAATGAAATGTACAGACTGTGAGCATGAAGTACAGGATTATGACATGAAATGTACAGGCTGTGAGCATGAAGTACAGGATTATGACATGAAATGTACAGACTGTGAGCATGAAGTACGGGCTCATGAAATGAAATGTACAGACTGTGAGCATGAAGTACAGGATTATGACATGAAATGTACAGGCTGTGAGCATGAAGTACGGGATTATGACATGAAATGTACAGACTGTGAGCATGAAGTACAGGATTATGACATGAAATGTACAGACTGTGAGCATGAAGTACAGGATTATGACATGAAATGTACTGACTGTGAGCATGAAGTACAGGATCATGAAATGAAATGTACAGACTGTGAGCATGAAGTACAGGATCATGAAATGAAATGTACAGGCTGTGAGCATGAAGTACAGGATCATGAAATGAAATGTACAGGCTGTGAACATGAAGTACAGGATCATGAAATGTACAGGCTGTGAGCATGAAGTACGGGCTCATGAAATGAAATGTACTGACTGTGAGCATGAAGTACAGGATCATGAAATGAAATGTACAGACTGTGAACATGAAGTACAGGATCATGAAATGAAATGTACAGACTGTGAACATGAAGTACGGGCTCATGAAATGAAATGTACAGACTGTGAGCATGAAGTACGGGCTCATGAAATGAAATGTACAGACTGTGAGCATGAAGTACGGGCTCATGAAATGAAATGTACAGACTGTGAGCATGAAGTACAGGATCATGAAATGAAATGTACAGACTGTGAGCATGAAGTACAGGATCATGAAATTAAATGTACAGGCTGTGAGCATGAAGTACAGGATCATGAAATGAAATGTACAGGCTGTGAGCATGAAGTACAGGATCATGAAATGAAATGTACAGACTGTGAGCATGAAGTACGGGCTCATGAAATGAAATGTACAGACTGTGAGCATGAAGTACAGGCTCATGAAATGAAATGTACAGACTGTGAGCATGAAGTACAGGATTATGACATGAAATGTACAGACTGTGAGCATGAAGTACGGGCTCATGAAATGAAATGTACAGACTGTGAGCATGAAGTACAGGCTCATGAAATGATGAAAGCTTGGGCTTCACTATAGTCTAGACTGGGCTATTTGGCTTAACAGCTTCAATCCCTTCAGTTTTACATTCAAGTCATTATAATGGTGTATATTAACGGTTTTCAGACATCCCTTTTAAAATGCTTAAAATTCTGCTTGTTTTCAGTGCTCTGTTTCCATGGAAACCCGAGCGCAGATGGACCTGCTGAATTGAAATGACGAGGGTTAGCTGTGAAATGCTGAATAATATATTCTGGGAATCCTCCTCTTAATAGAGCATTCCAGGGACAGATCATTAAATGCAAAGCTGTTCATTACTATTCATCTGGCTTTTATTAATGTTGTTAATTAAACCTGTTGCTACTGAATAATCTTCACAGAAATCCTTTGACTTGATCGCTATCAGACTGATACAAATCAATATGTGTGTGTATATATATGTATATATATATATATATATATATATATATATATATATATGACTCAGTGGTTGGAAATTCTGGTCTGTGATTGGTTAAAACCTCATCATAGGATTGAACTATTGCCCTGACATCCTTACACCACCGGGCAATAGCTCCATCTGTCATGTGATTGGTTCACCCTTTTCTAAGGCACGCCATTTTCTCTTGTTGTGAGGAGATGAGGGGAGATGTGAAAAAACTGCTGAATAGCGATTCTGTGACTTAACAGAAAATTAATTACATAACAGACTACTAAAGAAAGATGCTCCAAACTCTAAAATGCAGATTAAAACATCACTGTCACTGTTTGCTGACTCTCTGAAATTCAAACAAATTCAACTGGACGATGTAAATAAGACGGCTGGGATATAAACTGGACTATGCAGCAGTCAGCAAGCCACCCAGAGAGCTGGACTCTAAAAACACTTTGATAACTGTGCGTTATGAACTGCAAAACATGTTATTTATTTATTTATTTACATGTGCTGTAGCAGCTGTATTTAAACAACATATATAAAGTCATATTTACTGTCCAGCCTCGCCTCTCTTATTGTTTTGACTGACTCCTATATTAAATATGTACTGCAGACTCATCTCATAGTGGAAAATGAAATGCCCCTCGGGAAGACTATTGTTACCTCCTGTGGCTTCGGGCATTATAGCCCCCTGTGGGTAACTATAGGCTTCCCTCAGGTTAACAATTTTCCACTATAGCCCTCCTCTCCAGTCCATATTTACTATATATATATATATATATATATATATATATATATATATATATATATATAAAAAATACAAAAAATATTGACAAGCATATTTGTAATCAGCAAACTTTAAAATGCCAGGCTTGGCATGTACAGTCTTGGATAATTGTGTCTCTTTGTCTTTTTGTTTTTTTTTTCATTTCCAAGATCGCCATCACCCAACGATTCCTATTGCTGCTGGCAATTACAAAATATAGGTTTTAAAATGCAGTGGGTTAATAAACCTGATTTAATGTACATCCACAATTCACTGCAGATAAACTGTTATTGAATAACGTGTAGAGGGGGCAGAAAAGCTGGGTTATTTTCCAGTGTGTGTGTGTGCGTGCGTGTGCCTGTGCGTGTCTGTATCTGTGTCTGTGTGTGCGTGCCCGTGCGTGTGCATGCCTGTGTGTTTTCTCCATGAACTCCACAAAGGTTCTTCAACTTCATTGCACATTTTAAAGCATTATTTTGTGCATTGCAGAGCATTATAAATCGCTTGTCTGCATGAAAGAAAGAATCCTGCCACTCTCTGTAGACGTAATGGTCTTCATTCATTTTGCTGCGTCCTTTTATAATGAGCTAGCCAGTGCTTCAGGGAGCCTACTGAAGAAAGAAAGAGAAAAAGGTCAAAGGAGAGAGACAAATATTGACATGACTAATTAGAGGGATGAATTATTTTTAACCAGGAGACAGAGTGCTTCTTATCAGGGGTCAGGTAGCTCTGTATGAATTGGCGCTCCTCTGTTAGTGTGCAATGGGCTTTCTCAAGCCTCTGTAGCTTTCTCAATCCTCTGTATCTTTCTCAATCCTCTGTATCTTTCTCAATACCCTGTGTCTTTCTCAATCCTCTATCTTTCAACACTTACAGTGTCTCTCAAACACCGACTGGGCTTTGCAGTTGATGACTTGAGGAAACACTTGTGTACTGTAGGTTAAGAATTGCTGTGTGAAAGTTGTATTTCTGATCTCTAAGTTAAAGCATTACTGTGACACAGACTTGTACATGTGTTTTTTTTTTGTTTGTTTGGTTGATTAAGCAGGAGAGCTAATGGGTAATTCTATAACCTCCTGGCTATATCAACAATAAAGGCTGCGCACATTGAGATACTGGCGCTACACTTGGTACACAGCTGCTTTCTATTATTCTTTCTATAAAGATCCATTGCAGGTAAACCTTGACTGTGTGATGTTAACCACTGGCAGTATCAATGATAAAGATCATTTCCACATAGCCATGTTCCTGCAGTGACGCCATTCCCCTTACCCTGCACCTCTGGGGATGCTTGCTCCCCTTACCCTGCACCTCTGGGGATGCTTGCTCCCCTTACCCTGCACCTCTGGGGATGCTTGATTCCCTTACCCTGCACCTCTGGGGATGCTTGCTCCCCTTACCCTGCACCTCTGGGGATGCTTGATTCCCTTACCCTGCACCTCTGGGGATGCTTGCTCCCCTTACCCTGGCACTCTGGGGATGCTTGATTCCCTTACCCTGCACCTCTGGGGATGCTTGCTCCCCTTACCCTGGCACTCTGGGGATGCTTGCTCCCCTTACCCTGGCACTCTGGGGATGCTTGATTCCCTTACCCTGGCACTCATGGGATGCTTGCTCCCCTTACCCTGGCACTCTGGGGATGCTTGCTCCCCTTACCCTGCACCTCTGGGGATGCTTGATTCCCTTACCCTGCACCTCTTAGAGCTGTCTTAATCGTGATCAGTATTGTCCATTTGCACTCCCAGTTCGCCTGCTTCCTGGCGTAGTCGACTGTTTACAGCAGCCAATGACTGGAATGAGTTTCAACAAAAGTTCAAATTTAGAACGGCTCATATCTGAGGCTGCTTTTAGGCGCAGGGTCGACTCATTGTAGTTGCTGCTGAGTTTTCTGATTGATAATTGGTTATGTGTTGTTCACTCCTTGTTCATTGTGTTTCATGTTGTTTGCTGTGGTGTGGGAGCCTCTGGCCAGGTCCTCATTGTAAATGAGAATTTGTTCTCGATTGACTCATCTGGTTTTGATTGCTTGCTTATTGAGTTTGAGTCTGTGGCTTCACATTGTGTGCTACATTAAAGGAAGGATGGATTTCTCATGAAGAGGTTGAGTTTGAGTCTGTGGCTTCACATTGTGTTCTACATTAAAGGAAGGATGGATTTCTCATGAAGAGGTTGGGTTTGAGTCTGTGGCTTCACATTGTGTGCTACATTAAAGGAAGGATGGATTTCTCATGAAGAGGTTGAGTTTGAGTCTGTGGCTTCACATTGTGTGCTACATTAAAGGAAGGATGGATTTCTCATGAAGAGGTTGAGTTTGAGTCTGTGGCTTCATATTGTGTGCTACATTAAAGGAAGGATGGATTTCTCATGAAGAGGTTGAGTTTGAGTCTGTGGCTTCACATTGTGTGCTACATTAAAGGAAGGATGGATTTCTCATGAAGAGGTTGAGTTTGAGTCTGTGGCTTCACATTGTGTTCTACATTAAAGGAAGGATGGATTTCTCATGAAGAGGTTGAGTTTGAGTCTGTGGCTTCACATTGTGTGCTACATTAAAGGAAGGATGGATTTCTCATGAAGAGGTTGAGTTTGAGTCTGTGGCTTCACATTGTGTTCTACATTAAAGGAAGGATGGATTTCTCATGAAGAGGTTGAGTTTGAGTCTGTGGCTTCACATTGTGTGCTACATTAAAGGAAGGATGGATTTCTCATGAAGAGGTTGAGTTTGAGTCTGTGGCTTCACATTGTGTGCTACATTAAAGGGAGGATGGATTTCTCATGAAGGAGAGAACAGTTTCTACATCCTCTTTGTGATATGACCTGAGAAAGCTTCCGCTAGCTTTGAATAAAACAGAGATTAAATATTTATGTATTGAAATAAAGGAAGAAAAAATAGTAACTTCAAAGCTAAATTCTAATGAATTCACAGCGGATATAACCACAGTTAAAGAGCTCAAATAATGAATATTGAATATTGGTGTTTTTTGCATAATTGTAATAGTTTATATTACTCATTACCAGGTATCCTAGTTTTCCGCTATAAAAAAAAAAAATGAAATTCTCAGATAAAAAATCTGCCTTATTCCACAATTAAAATAAAAGGCTAAAATTGCTCATTACTCAATACACTAGGACTGCTAATGTGTTATAAATAGAGGAGATAATGAAGTAGACAATAAAGACCACACTCCATGAATAAAGAACACACCCCACACCTCAATGTGTTCTTCTTGTCTGTGTGCACCACAAACACTATGTTGGATTTAGACTGTACTTGATGTGTTTGGGTGCTGGATGGCATTCAGATCATTTGTTCTCTAGGAATATGAGTATTCACTGATATTTTCTATGTTATGTTTGCTATGTTCTACTGTAAAGGGGTCTGATTTGTATTTAATATGGATAATGGGCTTCGGTAGACGAGGCCAGGAGAAGGTTATGTTGCTCGTAGGAATGTGTTCCAGTAGCTCACAGATCGTGTGAGGTGGTTTGATGACATTGTAACAAGCTGTGCTGAGCCATGTAAAAGCTCTCCCGGTGATGCATGGTAAGTCATGGCCAGGCCTGTGGGTTGGAACGTTTATTAAATAACAGATATCCGCTAGTTAGTGCTCGTTCACGTCACAGAGTCTGCACGCCACAGTGTTTTAGTTAGTGCTCGTTCACGTCGCAGAGTCTGCACACCACAGTGTTTTAGTTAGTGCTCGTTTCAGTCGCAGTCTGCACACTAGTGTTTTAGTTAGTGCTCGTTCCCGTCGCAGAGTCTGCACACCACAGTGTTTTAGTTAGTGCTCGTTCCCGTCGCAGAGTCTGCACACCACAGTGTTTTAGTTAGTGCTCGTTCACGTCGCAGAGTCTGCACGCCACAGTGTTTTAGTTAGTGCTCGTTCCCGTCGCAGAGTCTGCACACCACAATGTTTTAGTTAGTGCTCGTTCACGTTGCAGAGTCTGCACACCACAGTGTTTTAGTTAGTGCTCCTTCCCGTCGCAGAGTCTGCACACCACAGTGTTTTAGTTAGTGCTCCTTCCCGTCGCAGAGTCTGCACACCACAGTGTTTTAGTTAGTGCTCCTTCCCGTCGCAGAGTCTGCACACCACAGTGTTTTAGTTAGTGCTCGTTCCCGTCGCAGAGTCTGCACACTACAGTGTTTTAGTTAGTGCTCGTTCCCGTCGCAGAGTCTGCACACCACAGTGTTTTAGTTAGTGCACCTCGGGTATATTTAGCCGTCTAACAAAGACTATTATTAGGTGATATGTAGTTTCAGCCCGGGGACAGATACATTTCCTCTTAATGCTTTTTTTTGCAGAAGCTCATTACAAATGTCATATTCATATAATTTGAACCACTTATATTATTCATAAGAATTCCCTAATTGAATTACAGGGGGAAAAAATCAAGTAAAAAATAATTATAACTGCTCTAGGCAACCGAATAGAAGTGCTAAATGTGGCTATTGATTGTTCAGATGGATAGCCTCACAGATTGGCCATTACTGAGAGACAGTTTATCTCTGCTGTAGATACAGTATAGGACAGCACACTATCTCACTCCTCTTTAGAGCTCTTTATTCATTCTGTTTTGGGATTCTGTAATATATGATATTCAGTCTGTTCTGAGAGTGTGTAATATATGATATTCATTCTGTTCTGAGATTGTGTAATATATGATATTCAGTCTGTTATGGGATTCTGTACGATATGAAAGCTGCATCTCCCTGATTCCAGTCAGTTTCAGACACGGAGGGACAGACTCCAGATCTGACAGGCTGGTATAGTGTTGACAGTAGGCTGCTTAGATATTGTTCGGTGTGTAGCGGGCAGTGCTGTGTGCTGCGCTGCTGTTATAGATTCTGTCCCCCCTGTGTGTGAGATGAGATGAGGTTAAAAGCTCTAATACAGTGAATGGACGAGCCTGGCTCTCTCGCACAGCGGTTAAGGTGCTCATGTGCAGTGCAGGGACTCGTCCGCCTGGTTTCACACACCCTGATGAGCACTAATGTTGATTTAGATAAGTCCAAGACTCGTGCTGATCTGGGTCTATGAAACCAGCCATGCATGACCTGTGTTATTTCCCAATACTCTAGTGGTGTTCAATTCAGCTTCACAATGATGTCTCAATCACACACGAGTCAGCATTCAGTTTCATTGAAGTGTGATCGATATCTCAAAGATCCCTTTTTTATGTAAGGATTAGTAACATATTGGAAGACAATAGTTTCCACTCTTCTGGTGTGAATGAAGTGCAGCACATCTTCTTACAAAGCATTTAAAAGCATAGCTGCTAGTGATAAACAGGCAGTCCGTGGGCATGGATAACGATAGAAGGTTGAGTTTAAACATGTTCATCATGGATTGACTCCATGAGCCACTGTCTGTAACCCTCCCACTATTTCATTCCTGTGCAGCAGCAGACACTCTTCTGTGTTCTCTGCGCCACTGAGAGAATGCTTTGTACTTAAGAGAATTACTCTGATCCGCTCCTGCCCTGCTGTTTATACTGAGCTTAGAGATTAATATACCTGCGCGCGACGCTGCTTCCAGTAATCCGCTCTGGAATTCGGTGCTTTGAAAGAGGAATCGCTTCATCCACAGAGGAGAAGACGTGAAGAATCGCTTATCGAACTGCAGTCCTGACTGGAATGACTGTCTCACTCCAGTGTGTCATTAGCTGTCAGTCCTGTCTCTCTCCCTCTGTATGGATGGCTTTATTTATTTGAGTGAATTCATTGCCTTTGGTGTCTGGAGCAGTGATTTAATGTCTCAGATTGTTTTAGGGGTCAGTTTGAGCTTGTGTGTATCCCCACTGGGATAAAGCACAGATGGACTCTATTAGTGCTGCAGGGTGCAGTGCTGCAGGGAGCCAGCAGGGTGCAGTGCTGCAGGGAGCCAGCAGGGTGCAGTGCTGCAGGGAGCCAGCAGGGTGCAGTGCTGCAGGGAGCCAGCAGGGTGCAGTGCAATGAAATTCAATGTTTTTGAGGAAAATAACCTTTCTGCCTTTACTGAAAAAGCAATTACTGTTCCTTAAGAAAGCACAGCACAAGATGAATGAGACAGCAGACTTCCGATCAGGTTGAGTTTAATAGAGATCCCATTGGGGCTTGACTTGTTTCCAGATCTAATTAAAATGAATTCCAAAGTATTAACTTAGTCCCCTGACACTTCCATTTAGTTTCCAGTGCATACTTTGTAAAATATCGCTTGGTCAAAATGGTCTCTCGTTTGGGGGAAAGCTCTAATTAACTTGAGGGTTGTTAACTAACTGCACTGCGCCGTGCAGAGAAAATGGAAGCACTTCACACCACCACACTTCTGACGACCAGGAGCTGATGTGATGACACGTTCACATTGCCTTCCATTATGATGTCACAGTGCAGCTTCCTGCAGAATGTCCAGTAGAATGTGTGCGGTGCTTCTTTTTCACACTTGCTGTGTGAAGAAGAGATCTCATGGTTAAGTCTGTGATGAGAACACTTACCCTGCGCATGAGGACAGACTCGCATCAAACACACATGTAGCTTGTGTGCTGTTGTTAACCCGTCCCGTGTGAATAGACTTGCCTATTGTTATTGCATATGGACCCTCTGAAGTCTGGCTGTCAATCAAGAGTAAGGTAGCTGTAAACTTCTGACTCTCTGTTGGTCCTGTAACCCTATAGCAAATCCAGCCTTGAATGAGGGTTATTACACACAGCGTGCAGTAATGATACCGGGTCACAAGTGGATTAGCACAGCACAGCACAGCACAGCACACTAGTGGTCCCTCAGTAGTGTCATCACCTGCCTCCTGAATGGCTGATTGCTTCTCTGTGTCTCTAGCTGCTTGAAAGCTCCTGAATTCGTATTGATTGGCTGGGAGGGGATTGTAGTTAATGGGTGACAGTAATGTGTGTCTTTTTCTTTGTCGTTTGCAGTGGGAGCGCTTGTGGTTCCTGGTTCTCTGTTCCACCTTTTTCCTGATCCTTTTCTGGTTGTATTTCTGGTGGGAGGTCCACAATGACTACAATGAGTTTAACTGGTGAGTACGACGCTCTTTCACTTGCCTGGTGAACCTTGTGGCTCTTAGAAGGACACTGCTAAGTTTTAATGAATAACCAGCTCATAAGTAGCTTCTCTGAAACGCATTCAAAATTGGAGAAGGTACAGGGCTGAATCATCACGCCATCATGTCAGGGGCACAAATTGGTTTGAGAATATTTAGCTGTTTGAACTGTTCTTGAAAGACATTAATCCTCAGGTTACCCCAAGGCCCTGCGGGTGTATTTATTTCATCTAAATTGAGCCGCATGACTGGACTCTGTTCAGTCAGGACAGCTCTCTTAGCAATGCCTGTGCATGACTGGACTCGGTTCAGTCAGGACAGCTCTCTTAGCAATGCCTGTGCATGACTGGACTCGGTTCAGTCAGGACAGCTCTCTTAGCAATGCCTGTGCATGACTGGACTCGGTTCAATGATAATAAATACTGTATACAGAACAATGATAATAAATACTGTGTGCAGAACAATGATAATAAATACTGTGTGCAGAACAATGATAATAACTCCAAATGGAATGAACAGAACCCAGAAGCGCTCCCAATGACTGCAAACATCCTACAAAGACAAGAGGAGCTCCAATACATCCCAGGTCATTCTGGTCTGTCGCTGTCCCCACAGGTTCACTTTCTCCAGTTCATTTTTGCACCTGCTTTGCTCTCTGTACAGGTTTTTATATAACAGGACAGGCTATTGGAGTGACTGGTCAATTCCAATACTCGTCACGACCGCGGCTGGCTTTTCCTACGTTGCTTTTTTACTGGTAAGTTGAATTTCCTAATTCATCGTTTTACTGGGGTTTCAAGTGTCATGTGTGAGGCAGATTGAGAAGTCAGGACTCCAGTGCAGTTGTTGTTATTCTAATAATAATAATCTTCTCTGCCTCTCAAGCAGAGACTGCCAGCTGTGCCTCGTTATTATTCCCGCTCGTTCTGTGATGTGAGCGAATATCATTTCACTTTTGACTGGAGACGGATTGAACCCAGGCTAGCCCACGGCACCTCCTGACAATGTACTGGAGTCATTTATATGTATTCTAGCAGCCGAAGAAAACAAAGTGCTGCATGAAAAGTGAATGAGGAGTAGCACTGGAGAGCACCACAGGGACTGTGCCACACTTCATTTCATGAGGCTTGAGAGCGCAGAGCCTGAGGCGTGCTCTTCAGTCAGGCACATTAACTGTGAACACACTGCACTTGGCTTCTTATTAACAAGGGCAGTGTGCGCTTCTGTCTTCCAGATTCTAGCACTGTGTCACACCGCGGTGGGACAGCAGATGAACCTGCACTGGCTGCACAAGGTAATGCAGAGCCGCGTGGATATTCTACTGCATGTCTACCTGGCTTCCTCGCTGTGCACTTAAAGTGTGTTTATAATGGAGATGCACATCCGCTCTTCATTTCCACCTTAAGGCATTTAGTCCCATCCTGTTTCCACTACAAGAAGGTATTCTGCAGAAGCAGTTTGATTTCGTGTAAAGGGAGTTTCAGTAAATGTCAGCGTGGTGGCAATAGCAGGAGGGTTAGAGAGAGATCATTATTTGTGGTGTTTGTTTCATGCCTTTTATCTAAGCAGAGTTCTTTGCCTCATAGCTGTCTCTTTCTCTTCAGTTTGCAGTGACAGTAGTCCTGGTAGTTACTGTGATATCAATGATCTCTATGGAGCAGCTCTGGGGAGAGGAATGGGACATTCTGCTTCTCTCATTCCAGGTGAGTGCGAGCTTGCATGCTTACAATATGTGACCTGGAACCAACTCCCCAGTAATGTTGTTGAAGCTGACACCCTGGGATCCTTCAAGAAGCTGCTTGATGAGATTCTGGGATCAATAAGCTACTAACAACCAAACGAGCAAGATGGGCTGAATGGCCTGCTCTCGTTTGTAAACTTTCTTATGTTCTTATGACCTCTCTGTGTGAGGAATGCATAAGAATCAAAGAGAGCGAGGAAAGGGCTTATTTGCTGAGGCGTTATGTATCGTCTTATGTTGATCCCACCCACTTTACAGAGTTTAAACCGGAGACATTAGCTGGCTTGCTGTAATGTTTTGATTTGCTTCCTGGCTCGGTATTGCTGATGTTCTCCCCATCGACTGTGCAGCAGTAACGCTGCAGGCCCTCCACACGCTAGGAGATCCCTGTACGCCGCTTGCTCTCGGAAGGCATTCTGAACACTCCACTGAACTGCCTCTTTGTTTCTGTTTCTAGGCTACAGGTCCATTCTTGCACTTAGGAGCTGTAGCAGCCATTACCTTGCTGGCCTGGCTTGTAGCTGGGCAGTTTGCACGAGCAGAAAAAAGCTGTAAGTAAAAAAAGTCTCTTCCGTGTTTATAGAAACCCTCGCTAATCTGGACCATTCAGCAAAAGCTCCAGTCCAGATTAGTGATTCTGATTGGTACCATTCTAAAAATGCCTTGTGATAGCCCTGTGCATGAAACATACAGACAGCGGCACATGTTTTGCACAATTCTCACACAGAACTGTGATGTTGAAATTCCTACAGCTGCAGTTCTCAGCCTGCGTTGCATTATGACAGCATGGTTCAGATTAGCCAGAGTCTACTGTACTTGTATCAAGACATCCCTACCAGTGTCTGGGCTGGTTTAATCACTGATAACACTCAAATAAACAGACACCCTTGGAGAGACAAATAGGAGCATTGCATCCATTAATGTCACTAAAACTGGGCTGTAACTTCTGTGCTTGGCCAGAAAGGACCTGTGAGGTGTAGAATGCAAATGGAATGGCAGAGTATTCCAGATTCTTTGCTTGATGTGTAAGGAGTGATCCTCCATTATAATTCAACATCAACCCTGTCCTTGAAGGACAACGTTCCCAAGTCTCGAGCTCTGCTGTCCTTCACCTCAATATGAAGAAGCCACAGCTTCACAGGGGCTTCTGCAGTGTCTCATCTGTATAAAATCGCAGCAGACACGGCTTCACAGGGGCTTCTGCAGTGTCTCATCTGTACAAAACCTCATTTCTAAGAAGGTATTACACTGTGGGTGTTTTCTCTCTCTCTCTCTCTCTCTCTCTCTCTCTCTCTCTCTCTCAGGTTTCCAGGCTGTTTTACTCCTCACATATCTGACAGTTTTAACAGCACTTTACCTGGTCCCTCTGTCGATCACCTCACCATGTTTAATGGAGAAGAACAACCTGGGACCAAAGCCAGCCATCATCGGCCATCAGGGAGCCCCAATGGTACGCAGTGACCCTGAACTGTGCAGGCAAGACAGCCCGCTGCTCGCGTGGGATTAGGGAACCTTTACAAGGGTGTTTCCACATGGGGAGGGTGAAGTTGTGTCTCATTTGCTAAGATGACCAGCAAAGACCGACTGTACCGAAGTTAGCTGCTTCAAACTGATCAGTAGAATCCTGCTGCTTTTCAGACGTTCATGTCTTTCCAACCAGACCAGTGCTGAGCGGTGCTGTCAGCAGCACTCCTCTATTGACTGATCACCTGAGAGTAGTTTAGACAGCGACAAAGAGAACTTGCTTGCTGTTCATTCTTTTCAGATCTATTACCTGTAGCCTGTGTTGATTGCATGTGCATATTTATTAATAATCTCTATGCATATTTATTTTAGTTTTTATGTATCTTTAGACATGTGCTTGAATCCTGAATTACGTTGTTTCTATGTTGAGCGTCATTAATGCACTGATAGGGTTCCTCTGCTGGTGGAAGAGTTCAGTGGAGACGTGATTGAAGTCTTTAAAATCTTAATAACAGTACTTTAAGTGCAGTACAGAAACCAGGACCAGAGGACACCGTTTGCAATGAAGTGGAGATAGATTTAGGACAGAGGGAAGGAGACACTTCTTCACACAGAGAGTGGTGAAGGGATGGAATGGGCTGCCTAGTCATGTTGTTGAAGGAGACTCTTCTTCACACACTGAGTGGTGAGGGGATGGAATGGGCTGCCTAGTTGACAGAGGGGCAGTGCTAAGCAGGGCACGGTCCTACAGACTGGGCTACACTCATTGTGAAATTTAAATGCTTGTGTTTTCAGTTCATGCCTTAAATTGCAGTTCTTTTACCATGCAGCATTTAAACACTGCCAGAAAAACATGCTTAATACGAGATTATTCCAGATACAAATCTTAGTCCAGTAAACAGCGTCTTTTGATTTATTCTGATTTTGTAGATGGATGATTAATACAATCAGTCAGAACTTCTGAACTGCTCTAATGAAGTACTGCAAATGAAAATGAAAGCACACTCAAATCTACAAAGTAATGAACTGGATGTGCAGAAAACAGCATATTCTTAATTGCAACAGTAATTGAGAAACCAATAAATTCAATTATTGTAGCTAGACTAGCTTGATGGCACCAAACGTACACTTGCTAAACAATCCAACTGCTTAATGTCAAATACATTGATTTATTGTGTGTGTGTGTGTGTGTGCCTGTACATGTCATGTCTGCTTGGCTGCAGTCTTGCTCGGTTGGATAATAAGTCTGTTTCCCTGGATAAAGACAGACTGGGAGCCTGAGCTGTCACCCTCGGGCTCTCAACAGCAGATTACAGAAATGACCCCCGCCCCCTCTCCCCCCGTCGCTGGCTGGCACTTTGACTCCTCCCGGGCGCGAGCAGCTGGCAGGATGCAGAGCTCCCTCCTGAAACTTGTTCAAGGGGCAGTGGGCATCTAGTCTGTCACTGGCTGCCTGTCATTACCAGCAGTGCCTCCCCTAGCAGAACGACACATGCACAGCCTCATTGTATATCAGGGACAGAAATAACACTCCTATTGCACAGCAGTTTCACCCATTCCACATAGTAATTCCAGTCGTAGTGTACAGGTAACAAGCTCAGGTGTGTCTAATTAAACTCCTAGTAAAACCAGGAATGGATCACACTGCTGTGCACCCCTGTATCTGTCAGCTGCTTCCTATTCTTCCTGATAAAGTTAAATACACACGGTCCTGTTTGAGATGTTTTGTATCATTATGGAGCTAAGATGACTGATCATTTAAATACTTGGAAATGCTGTTACAGCAGAGAGTACAGGGATAGCAACAGTTTTCATTTCTGTTTCCTTTTTTAATTTCATTTTATGAAGCTGGCTCCAGAAAACACTCTGATGTCATTCCAAGAGGCTATAGAACAGAAGGCCAGTGGGCTTTACGCTGACGTCAAAATCAGGTAATACGACTGTTTGCATTGGCTTGAAAGAGGGCCACTCTGAAGCTGAGCGAACACCAAGCAACTTTGTGGCGTGGAACTTGCTTTCAGGAGACTAGGCTTCAGGCCACTGCACGGCACACCAGGGGAGACTTGGGGTTTGATACAGCAAAGCTGCCTCAGACTAGGTCTCCCGGTCTCCTGGAAGCAGGTTTCAAACCACTGTTCCTGAAAAAGGGTCTTCTTGTTCCCTCAGCTTAAGACGCTGGGCAGAGGTTGGGGGGTACCTCCGGATGCCAGACTGGGGGTGCTGATAAGAAATCTTGAAGCAAAGAATAGCGTTCAGTCCAGAGTGTGTGGAACCTTGAGGTCTGTGGAAGATCATGAGGAGCCATGCTGTGCGTCTGTGCAGAGCGTCTAGCAGCTTGGGTTACAATCCCCACTCTCCAGGACGCTCTGAAAGGAGAGAGACGGGATGCACACTGCAGGGGCTGGAAAACATGCCTGCACACACTGCATTGCTGGCACTCTCTGAAGCACTTTTAGGATTTAAATGGCAAGTGGTCTGCGTTGAAATGGGATTGTGATTTAATATGAATAAACAAAACGATGCATGTACACTGAAGGGCTATTCCTGTTCTGCTGTGGAATATTAGACATATCCTTTGCTTGATTATATTAAGAGAATGACATTCTGTTTCAAGTGCCCTGATTTGATGAAGCTTCAGATTGTCGTGCAGTACACCTGAGACTATTCCAGGCGTTGCCGAGGTAACAGCACAGCAGAGTTTCCACAGTGACCTCTAGTGGATATATCCCTTCACTGCAGACCCACGGTGCATTGTAAAGGCAGCTGTGTGCTTTCTCCCCTCAGCCACGATGGAGTCCCCTTCCTAATGCATGACAACACTCTGCGCAGGACGACGGACGTGGAGAAGCTGTTTCCAGAGAGAGTGGGTCAGGACTCCTCCATGTTCAACTGGACTGATCTGCAGGCACTCAACGCAGGGCAGTGGTTCCTCAAGGTATCTAGTGCTATGGAGACCAAACCTACAGTGTGGGCATCGGGATTGCACTGTACTGTGAAGACCAGCATAGACTCATTATATAACATGCACATAAATTTCATTATACTGTGAGCATGCATGTAGATTTCATTACTGTATGCAGGCGCACAGCTACTAATACTAATGACAGTGCCGCTGTAGTGATGCCTGTTCTCTTTATTTCCCAGGATGACCCGTTCTGGACCGCATCGTCGCTCTCGGAGGCGGATTGGGCCCTCGCTGGAAACCAGTCTGTTTGCACCCTGAATGAAGTACTGCAGCTGGCAAAGAATAGCAGCAAATCCATCCTGTTCAATGTGAGGAGGCCTCCCCCGGAGCACCCGCACCGAGAGAGCTGGATCAACGTGACCCTGCACACAGTGCTGCAGTCTGGAATCCAGCAGCAACACGTGAGTCACTGTGATGCTCAATGAGATTCCAGTCATTTCATTTCAGGATGAATGAAAGAGGTCACCCCTGTCCTGTTGATGGATCATTACCAATCCCATTAATAAAACACAAGGACCAGGCTGGGATCAAGTGAGACATGCAGCCCAGAAAAAGCATGTCTTCTGCAAGAACTACTAAATGCAAGGATAAGCAAGGGCTGCATGCATTTATTTTTGTACAAAGAATGTTTGGAATCCTTCCTTATCCTTATGCAATCCTTGCATAGTTCTTGCATGTCTTGCTTGATCCTTGACTGAAATATATACTGAGACATTAATGGACATTCCAGTTGTTTTCACAGACAGGGTCAGTGTACAAACTCAGTGCTGCTTTCTGACCCCTGCTAGTTTCCTGTTTTATGGAGCATCAATCAATCATACCTCCAGGCCCAGTAAGAGTGTCACCAGCTTGTGTTAACATTCTCTGAACCCGTGAAGCTGGAAAGCTTGGCCCTGTTTTTCAGCAGAGGTTTGAGTTGTGCTCAGTTTCCAGTAGCTGCAGCTCTCGCTGTTCCTGCCTGTAATCCGCTGCTTCTCTGCAGGTTCCAGTAGCTGCAGCTCTCGCTGTTCCTGCCTGTAATCCGCTGCTTCTCTGCAGGTTCCAGTAGCTGCAGCTCTCGCTGTTCCTGCCTGTAATCCGCTGCTTCTCTGCAGGTTCCAGTAGCTGCAGCTCTCGCTGTTCCTGCCTGTAATCCGCTGCTTCTCTGCAGGTTCCAGTAGCTGCAGC
The DNA here is from genome assembly GCF_902713425.1 of Acipenser ruthenus. Classification (NCBI taxonomy): domain Eukaryota; kingdom Metazoa; phylum Chordata; class Actinopteri; order Acipenseriformes; family Acipenseridae; genus Acipenser; species Acipenser ruthenus. The sequence goes on from NC_081197.1 coordinate 274,940, forward strand.
TCTCGCTGTTCCTGCCTGTAATCCGCTGCTTCTCTGCAGGTTCCAGTAGCTGCAGCTCTCGCTGTTCCTGCCTGTAATCCGCTGCTTCTCTGCAGGTTCCAGTAGCTGCAGCTCTCGCTGTTCCTGCCTGTAATCCGCTGCTTCTCTGCAGGTTCCAGTAGCTGCAGCTCTCGCTGTTCCTGCCTGTAATCCGCTGCTTCTCTGCAGGTTCCAGTAGCTGCAGCTCTCGCTGTTCCTGCCTGTAATCCGCTGCTTCTCTGCAGGTCATGTGGACTCCTGACACAGACAGGCAGCTGGTGAGGCAGATGGCTCCGGGGTTCCAGCAGACCTCTGCTGTCAAAAAGAGTGTGAAGATACTTCAGGAGGAAGGCATAGTCAGACTGAATCTGAGGTACAACCAAGTCAGCACCCAGGAAATCAGGTACAGACATAGACATGGCTTTATTTCTTTATTTAGTGCATGTATTTATAATGTTAGAAAAGTAAAAAGAGCGTTGAGAGCCTCTCTGAGGCGAATCATCAGGTGCAATTGACATGAACTGCTTTTAATATGCATTATTTCTATATATATATTATATAATATTGACAGTATTTACACTGACTGGCCAATACATTAGAAAATGCAAGTCAAATAAAAATTTAAAAAAAACTAGCCTGGATTGCATGCAAATCTGCTTGGTCACGTGACATGTCATGTGATCCACTAAGAGTTGTGTGCAGCTATTCAGCAGCAGTCTTGGTAAAGCAGAAGGGTTCCGGTGACTGTACAAGGGCAATGAGTAGCAGTCGGGCCCTCAGCTGAAATATTTCTCATCCTGCTAGCACACATCTCGCTTGCTTGGACCCCTCTAAGCTGGGTCACAAGGTGAACCCATAATAGACATTGCTAAGCTCTCTCTAGGTGATCCGTTTTGACACACATTGAGCCAGCCGTCCATGCATGCGTATCCATGGAGACGCGGCGCCCCAAAGCTAAAGAGTGCTTGTGTTTGGTGTCAGGGGCTCCAGAGAAGGGAACGTGAGCCTCACCCTGTTCACAGTGAGCGAGCCGTGGCTGTACTCTGTGCTGTGGTGCAGTGGAGTTCAGTCTGTCACCTCCGACGCGCCACACATCCTCAGGAAGCTGCCTTATCCCATCTGGCTCATGGTAAGAGACACCATGACAAGGTGGCTTATCCTCCAGTTTGGGGCTTGTTTTCTAGTTCGGGTTACAGGTGGTTCTGACGTGGTGTAATTGTAACCAGGTGCTTTTTACTGAAGTGAATGTAGTGCTGAAGTGCTTGTCCTGCATCCATGAGTTCATTCTTGGCGTCTGTAGAAAGCTGTTTATGAATTGCAGCAGCATTGCTTTTATATGGTGTAGTGTTAGTGATGAATCTCTGCTCTGTACATGCTTTAACTTGCACAGCAGATAACTCACTTATTGACTTTCTCCGGGCGTTTCAATCACACAGCCTGGCAGCATGTTTGGGCATTTGGAACAGATCCCTGATCCCAATGCATTGTCTTAATGGGGTTGGGAAGTCTTAATAAATGGACATTGGTCACTTTTTTTTGCTAATTACATTTTTGTAAGTCTCTGTAGATTTGTTCATTTCAGTGGAAATCAAAGCGATCCCAAACTGCCTGTACCTGTTCATTAGTAAATAAGCACCCCTCTTTGCTGCTTATGCTCCTGCGGGTATGACAGCATTCCTCAGACTCCTGCGTGACTGTGTATAGCTCATCCTCGTTTAAAAGTCTGCCTTGCTGTACTGAGGTCAACTCCTTTAGTCCGGTACAGAATATAAAGCCGATGACACGTGTGTCTGTTTGTTGGTTTTGGCGCCTCTAGTGGTTCCCTGGTGCTCCTGCAGTGTTTGCATCTTGAAATCAGCCTCTTTTCCGCTCTCCTTTTCAGCCTCCAGAGGAATACAAGCTGCTCTGGATCGCAGCGGATGTCATTTCTTTTATTGTAATAATAGGAGTTTTTGTGCTGCAGAAGTAAGTATCGCTCTTTATTTTATTCTTAACTGTATTGAACTTGCAGTGCACTGCACATAGAGTCAGTCTCTCAGGCCACTCCTGCTAACATGACTGTGACTTTCAGATGCCTCAGCCCTGCATTATTACCTATTGACTTCAGCTAGTGGTTTGCTGCCTGTCCCAGTTACAGGAAAGAAAGATAGATCCATTATTATTATTATTATTATTATTGTTATTAGTAGTAGCAGTAGTAGTAGTAGTAGTAGTAGTAGTAGTAGTAGTAGTAGTAGTAGTAGTAGAAGGTATGCTAGCAGAGCAGATCACTGTATTGCCGCTGATGTCCTCATCGAGTATATATGTGAATACTGATAGAAATGTACACTCCAGTCCTGCAGGACTTGCACAGTGTTGTGGGTGAAGGATTTCTCACATGCGCCCTGTCTGTGTTAAACCATACAGTACAATATGAATTCAAAAGCATTTCATTTGTGGTGATGAGTTTGCAGCATTCCTGAAATCCATATACAAGTAATTCAAATGCACTGATAGACTGATAGACTGGAATGAAGATTAACAGGGTTCTAGATCTATCTGTTAAGCATTTTAAAATGTGTGTGTCTGTGTGTGTGTGTCAGTGTGTGTGTGACAGTGTGTGTGTGTGTGTGTGTGTGTCTGTCTGTCTGTCTGTCTGTGTGTGTGTGTGTCTGTATACTTTCTATTGTCTGGGGGGCTGTTTAGCTTTTTTGATCAATGTGTTACATGAACATCCAGCTCTCAGCTGATGGGGGTGATATTTCATCAGCTTTCATCCCGTCAATACCCGACGTTCCCAACACAGACTTCATCAGCCCTAGTGCGAGTCCTGCAGCATGTAGCAGTGAGGGTGCAGTGGCTGTGACTGCCCAGTGCAGCTCCTTCTATTCATGACAGTTTCAGCCCTAGTGCGAGTCCTGCAGCATGTAGCAGTGAGGGTGCAGTGGCTGTGACTGCCCAGTGCAGCTCCTTCTATTCATGATAGTGCCTGCCTTTTATTTCTGAGTACAGCGCTGCTGGGGACCATCGAAGCCCAGGTCAAAGCAAGGATGCTTCCCTAACTGGCATTGTAAAGCCTTGGAACATCCCCAGCCAATCGGCACGCTCCGTTCCCTCCGATTCTAAGAGAATATAGTACAGTAATATAACCCTGTAGTGTAATATCTGTGGCACTGAGGAGCGTTCAGACTGCTGGGCTGGGCATTGCAATGCTATCAGCCACTCTGAGCTCGTGACAGACCTGTCATTCTCCAAAGAGGATGACCTAATGGACAGTTCAATATGTACTGTACATGATCAGATCTGCTGCTAGGAAGTCACTGTGGAGGACAGTGCAAGGGTTGCATGGACAGGGTGTACTGGAAGCACAATGCTTGTTTAATGATGGCTACCAGGTTCCGTCAGTAGGCTGTTAGATTATCAGTCTTTACCAGATAGGGATGTCTAAGGGGTAGGGTAGGGGTAGAGTAGAGGTGGGGTAGGGTAGGGTAGGGTAGGGTAATATCATGCTGTAGTTTAGTAAGCAGCCCTGCAGTCTGTGTGGAAGCACAGTGTGGGGTAGGGGTAGGGGTAGGGGTAGGGGTAGGGGTAGGGTAGGGTAGGGTAGGGTAGGGTAGGGTAGTGTTATATCATGCTGTAGTTCAGTAAGCAGTCCTGCAGTCTGTGTGGAAGCACAGTGTGGTGTGGGGTGGGGTGGGGTGGGGTGGGGTGGGGTAGGGTAGGGTAGGGTAGGGTAGGGTAGGGTTATGTCATGCTGTAGTTCAGTAAGCAGTCCTGCAGTCTGTGTGGAAGCACAGTGTGGGGTAGGGGTAGGGTAGGGTAGGTTTATATTATGCTGCAGCCCTGAAGCAGCTGAACGAGGAACATGAACTGACTTCTCTTCTCTTCTCTTCTCGCCTTGTTTTGTGTTATTTTTTTCCTTTCTTCTCTGACTGCTGTGCATGCTTCTCTTCTGTGCTGCATTCTGGTATCTCACAGCTATCACATGATCAGGTAACTGACGCCTCTCTACCCATGATGCTCTCTCCCTCCCCCTCTCCCTCCCTCCTTCTCTCTCTGTCTCTCTCTCTCTCTCTCTCTCTCTCTCTCTCTCTCTCTCTCTCTCTCTCTCCTCCTCTCCCTTTAACTCTGTAACTTTGAAAGGTCATATTGCAGACTGGTTGTACTATACTGAGTTTTATCAAATGATATCAACAATGTTTATTAACTCTTTCAACAAGACAGACCGATGCAGTAATATATAACCTGTATGGACTGAATGGCCAGACCAGACCGATGCGGCAATATATAACCTGTCTGGACTGAATTGGCAAGATTTGTTTCAGAGCAGTCTGCCCCAGTTGAACCACGACTCACCCAAACATTTCCAATCTTTACATCTTGGTAAAGGACTGCGGACACGCTGAGCGTAGACTCATACAGTATCTTAAAACTGGATAACGAAGGAACTGCTGCTCTTATCGGCTCTGAGAACAAAGGGGGCACCACTGAAACATTTGAAAGGTTATTTGGTTATATATTTATATTCCAAATAGAATCTGCTGAATTGTCATGAGCAGTGTCCAGCACTGTGTCAGTGCAGTAAAGGGCATGTTAAACACAGCTGGCCTGAAAGGAGGTAGGACGGCAGTGTGTGGAAATGAACATCAATGAGTGGGAATTAATTGAAATGAATTGAAATGTGGAAATGAACGGAAATGAGTGGAAATGAACAGAAATTAATTGAAATGAAAAGGTTTTTGTGACAGTGAATTCTGCAAAGGGTCTGTTTCATTGTGCTTGGCGGTGATCGTGTGTTTAATGTTTGAATGTTTCCTATTGATGTTTCGTGGCACCCCCTCACTGACCTGGCTGAGGTTATGTTTGTGATGGTGGTTGTGTTGTTGTTTCATGGCACCCCCTCACTGACCTGGCTGAGGTTATGTTCATGGCACCCCCTCACTGACCTGGCTGAGGTTATGTTTGGGATGGTGGTTGTGTTGTTGTTTCGTGGCACCCCCTCACTGACCTGGCTGAGGTTATGTTTGGGATGGTGGTTGTGTTGTTGTTTCGTGGCACCCCCTCACTGACCTGGCTGAGGTTATGTTTGGGATGGTGGTTGTGTTGATGTTTCATGGCACCCCCTCACTGACCTGGCTGAGGTTATGTTTGTGATGGTGGTTGTGTTGTTGTTTCGTGGCACCCCCTCACTGACCTGGCTGAGGTTATGTTTGTGATGGTGGTTGTGTTGTTGTTTCGTGGCACCCCCTCACTGACCTGGCTGAGGTTATGTTTGTGATGGTGGTTGTGTTGTTGTTTCGTGGCACCCCCTCACTGACCTGGCTGAGGTTATGTTCATGGCACCCCCTCACTGACCTGGCTGAGGTTATGTTTGGGATGGTGGTTGTGTTGTTGTTTCATGGCACCCCCTCACTGACCTGGCTGAGGTTATGTTTGTGATGGTGGTTGTGTTGTTGTTTCATGCCACCTCCTCACTGACCTGGCTGAGGTTAGGCACGTTGTATGATGTGGTGTACACAGAGCACATGCCTTGGATAAAAGCGTACACTTTCAAAGTGACATGTGAAGCGTGCAGCGGCCCCTTGTGTGTGGTCGGCCTCATTTATATGAGGTGTATCATGAATTGATATTGGTGGGTAGATGGCATGACGTACTTGGAGAGAAGTTACTTGTATTCACCCAGGACTGCACATGCATCACGTATTCCAGCAGTATCAAAGCTCTCAAGTGTGGGGAAGGGAAAGGTGCTTCCTGGCCCTGTAGAAATCACCCAGGCTTCGTGGAAACATGACCGTATGGATATATGTTGCTCTTATTTCAGATCAGCTGCTGTTTTAACCCTTTCATTGCTTTATATGGGGAAAAATGGCATGTGGCTCATGCATCTGTACCCATATAAAGACAAGAAGTTTTTTTTTTTTTAATCCATCCCCATATGAGGTTGACATGCCTAATGCAGGCTGCTATTCACACAGCTGTTCTGTATGCAGGCTGCTATTCACACAGCTGTTCAATATGCAGGCTGCTATTCACATAGCTGTTCTGTATGCAGGCTGCTATTCACACAGCTGTTCTGTATGCAGGCTGCTATTCACACAGCTGTTGTGTTATGTTGTAGATGGCGTCTGGGAAGCATAAGGAGCTACAATCCCGAGCAGATCATGCTGAGCGCTGCGGTGCGCAGGTCCAGCCGAGATGTGAACATCATGAAGGAGAAGCTCATCTTTTCAGGTACCCCCTCGCTGTCAGAGCAATCCTGGTATCTACAGGGGAGGAAGCAAGTGTATAGAGAGTTCTCTCAACAGAGTGTGACACAGAACCCACTGATAAGTGTGACAGACAGACAGACAGAATCAGTTTCATAAAAAGGCTATTTATATATATATATATATATATATATATATATATATATATATATATATATATATATATATATATATATATATATATATATATATATATATATATATATATATATAAAATTGTAGTTTGACTCTAAAATGAATGTAGAAATGACAAAGACTCAAATAAAGCCTGAGCTGTGAGTCCCCACAGCGGACTCCTCTGAGTGCTGACTCTCCTTTGTTCCAGAAATGAATAACGGTCTTGGCAGTGCAGAGGAGCTGTCCCTGTGCTCTGAGAACGGGTATGAGGGCTACACTAACGAAGCAATCACTCCCAGAGACCAGCAGCACCATGCCAGGATGCAACCCAACTACGCACAGAAAACACCTTGCATCCTGCAGGATCACTAACCAATGGGATTGTGTTTCTTTCCACTCAACTACTGCCTCTTCTGACACGTTATTGCTGATTTGTTGAAGATGTGTTTTGTAACAGGACAGTCAGACAGTATCCTTGTAGTTTGGGTTTGTAGAACCTGCAGTGATCGGGGGAAAAACAGGCTGAGAAAAGATGTGCTGGCAGCATCGAAACACAAACTGTGAGGGTCTGTTTGTTGCTGTTTTCAAGTCCTTGGCAAATGAGTGACTTGATGTAAAAAGTTTTGATGTGGTTTGACAATAAAGATACAGTTTATTCAGAAGATATATAATATACCGTAGTAGCCAAGTAACCTTTTAGACCCTGTCCACACTACATACCCGACCTGGAGAACAGCACTCTAAACCGTTCTCAATAATCCAGCTCAAAGCCTCCACACTGAAGAACTGTTTCATGTTTAGACCCTGTCCACACTACATACCCAATCTGGATAACGGCATTCCAAACCGTTCTCATTAATCCAGCTCAAAGCCTCCACATTAAAGAACAGTTTCATGTTTAGACCCTGTCCACACTATTATTATTATTATTTATTTCTTAGCAGACGCCCTTATCCAGGGCGACTTACAATTGTTACAAGATATCACATTATTTTTACATACAATTACCCATTTATACAGTTGGGTTTTTACTGGAGCAATCTAGATAAAGTACCTTGCTCAAGGGTACAGCAGCAGTGTCCCCACCGGGGATTGAACCCACGACCCTCCGGTCAAGAGTCCAGAGCCCTAACCACTACTCCACACTGCTGCCCTCCTACACACTACATACCCGACCTGGAGAAAGGCACTCCAAACCGTTCTCATTAATCCAGCTCAAAGCCTCCACACTGAAGAACCGTTTCATGTTTAGACGGGCGTAATGCCCGCACACACTATTACAATAGTATGTTTACAGTTCCTAGCAGCGCAGTGCTGCAGTGAATCCTAGCAGTGGAAATGAATACGATAGTATCCCACCATGCACTGTATTTTATTTTAAAATAATGTGTTATGCTTCATATTAATGGAGGTGCATATTGCTAAAAAGAAATTTTGGAAAAATACACACGCACACGCACATACACACGCACACTGACGCACGCACACACACGTAGGGCTTGAAGTTTTCAGGTTTTATTTTTAATCAGGTGACATCCCTTTAAAACAAACTGAGCTGATTCTGTTTTCATAATTAAACTCAGAAAAAAGCTGTTAATTACAAGACAATCTTTGTTTTTACCTTCATATCACCTGAGCCTAATTCTGGATTTCACCAAACATACCACAAAGCATTCTGGGATATTGGAGGATACACAAAAAATGTAGTTGGGTATTAGTGTCCACACTTCTAATAAACCGCACTACCGATGCGATCTAATTAGAACCGGACTCGAGACTACCCGCGGTGGGCTGCAGTCCGGTTTTCGGGTACGGTATTAAACGCTGCGGAGTGTGGACGCTAACCGTATTTAGCACTTTTAACCCGGTTTAAAGGTATGGTGTGGACAGGGCCTTAGTTATTTATGTGTGTAGATATGGACGTATGTACGTGTGTATTTATTGTGAGAATAGTTAGAAAATGTGGACTCAGTAGGTGATGTGGCACATGAGTGTAGTGATCCCCCAGAAGGAGCTGAATCCATTTACACAGTATTGAGAGGAGAGGGAACAATATAATGAAACTTCAAGATCTCTACAGTGTACATCCCAGTGTGTTCCCAGTCACCCAGCTGTGTTTGAAATGTGAACCGTGGCTTTGATTCTTTACTTCCAGGAGTGGATCCACAGGAATATGTATTCTTCATGAAGTGAAAGTGTTGATATGCTTTGCTGGGATTTGAATTGTGTGTGTGTGTGTGTGTGTATCTCAATCAAACCTGCTTATTCTTACCTTTTGAATACGACACACAGGTTGTGTGACAAGTCTGTTTGAGTCTCTGGTCCGGTTCATTCTTATTGTGTATCAATCCGCTTGACCAGTTTACAGGGGAAAGGGAACCGTTCTGAGGAGCTGTCCCGTTCATAACTGTGGACTGAACCACAGGTCAGTCTGTGAGGAGCTGTCCCGTTCATAACTGTGGACTGAACCACGGGTCAGTCTGTGAGGATTTCAAGCCATCAATACAGTTCAAAGGGTTAAATTCACATCAAACAAGACAATCAGGTTTCTGCGATCTGGTGTCTGAACGGGTTCAACTGGAAACCAAACAGAGAGAGAGACGACGTGAAGAGAACAGCATGCTCTGAATTCAAGGACAGGTTTATATGGAGCGGAGTGGGTGGAATGTTAGTCGTCATGTTATGTACCTTTGTATATCTCAGCAAAATGAATTACAGTCAGCAAATAGCTGCCACTTACAGAATGACTGGCTGTTATTTACAAGTATTTCCTCCAATTACATGTTCTGTGCTGTTTCTTTGGGACATTCTTGTTTTTTTTTTGTTTGTATTTGTATGCTTTTTTGTGATACCAATCTGTGCAATAAATTATTTTCCAATTTGGATTGGAGTCAGTTTGCAGGAATCACACACAGCTTCGATCAAGCAATCTGCAGCTCCTGTCAGTGATGCTGGACCTGCGCAGGCAGGATCATTTCTGTTAATCCTGCGAAGATCCACCTTGCCAAGGCCTGTGTCACACATTCAATACATAAACAGGACTGATGAGTGTGAAGAGCACATTTATAACAAACAACACGGCACACTATATTAGTACAGTACCCGTGTGCTTTTCAAAAATGATACCCACCTCCCCCCCCCCCCCCCCCCCTCAAAAAAATAGAGAGATAATATAGCAATGTTCCTGCTGTATGCAATAGTCAGCTATAGCTCAGGTCAAGAGTTCTGATGCATCAAGAAGTTTAGGATTGAGATAATATTAAATATATATATATAAAAACATAATTTAGATATTTTGTTAAATCTCATCTAATCAAATAAACTACTGGAAGCCATAACAGTTACAGTATTTCATGTTAGATCTGGAAGTGTCCCATCTTTTATTTGTCAGTTTTTCGTGAAGTATCATGTCAAGTACTACAAAGCGTTGTGTAATTCAACATGTTAACGTAACATTGTTCAGCAGGGTTCATTCGACTTGATGAAGCACAGTGAGTTCAGTCTATAAGATGATGCTAAACTCTTGCCCATAGCTGTACAGTATGGGATACAGTGTCAAAACAGTGATTCAAACACCAAACACTCACTGATAAGGCAGAGACTTCACAAAGAGAGAGAAAGGAATGAAATATTATCTTTATATTATATTACATATCTGACAGTTTCTTTCCCTCACCCTGTGAGGAGATGTTAATGCACCCCTCCTCAGAACACATTCCCAATGAGATGAGATGTGACTGCGCCCCCCCTCGTCAGAACACATTCCCAATGAGATGTTACTGCTCCCCCCTCGTCAGAACACATTCCCAATGAGATGTTACTGCGCCCCCCTCGTCAGAACACATTCCCAATGAGATGTTACTGCGCCCCCCTCGTCAGAACACATTCCCAATGAGATGAGATGTTACTGCGCCCCCCTCATCAGAACACATTCCCAATGAGATGAGATGTTACTGCGCCCCCCCTCGTCAGAACACATTCCCAATGAGATGAGATGTTACTGCGCTCCCCTCGTCAGAACACATTCCCAATGAGATGAGATGTCACTGCGCTCCCCTCGTCAGAACACATTCCCAATGAGATGTTACTGCTCCCCCCTCGTCAGAACACATTCCCAATGAGATGTTACTGCACCCCCCTCGTCAGAACACATTCCCAATGAGATGAGATGTTACTGCGCTCCCCTCGTCAGAACACATTCCCAATGAGATGTTACTGCGCCCCCCTCATCAGAACACATTCCCAATGAGATGAGATGTTACTGCGCTCCCCTCGTCAGAACACATTCCCAATGAGATGTTACTGCTCCCCCCTCGTCAGAACACATTCCCAATGAGATGTTACTGCGCCCCCCTCGTCAGAACACATTCCCAATGAGATGTTACTGCGCCCCCCTCATCAGAACACATTCCCAATGAGATGAGATGTTACTGCGCCCCCCTCGTCAGAACACATTCCCAATGAGATGAGATGTCACTGCGCTCCCCTCGTCAGAACACATTCCCAATGAGATGTTACTGCGCCCCCCTCGTCAGAACACATTCCCAATGAGATGAGATGTTACTGCGCTCCCCTCGTCAGAACACATTCCCAATGAGATGAGATGTCACTGCGCTCCCCTCGTCAGAACACATTCCCAATGAGATGTTACTGCTCCCCCCTCGTCAGAACACATTCCCAATGAGATGTTACTGCGCCCCCCTCGTCAGAACACATTCCCAATGAGATGTTACTGCTCCCCCCTCGTCAGAACACATTCCCAATGAGATGTCACTGCGCTCCCCTCGTCAGAACACATTCCCAATGAGATGTTACTGCTCCCCCCTCGTCAGAACACATTCCCAATGAGATGTTACTGCGCCCCCCTCGTCAGAACACATTCCCAATGAGATGTTACTGCTCCCCCCTCGTCAGAACACATTCCCAATGAGATGTTACTGCGCCCCCCTCGTCAGAACACATTCCCAATGAGATGTTACTGCACCCCCCTCGTCAGAACACATTCCCAATGAGATGTTACTGCTCCCCCCTCGTCAGAACACATTCCCAATGAGATGAGATGTTACTGCGCCCCCCTCGTCAGAACACATTCCCAATGAGATGTTACTGCTCCCCCCTCGTCAGAACACATTCCCAATGAGATGAGATGTTACTGCACCCCCCTCGTCAGAACACATTCCCAATGAGATGTTACTGCGCCCCCCTCGTCAGAACAATTCCCAATGAGATGAGATGTCACTGCGCTCCCCTCGTCAGAACACATTCCCAATGAGATGAGATGTTACTGCTCCCCCCTCGTCAGAACACAAAAAAGGATTTCCCAGCATAACTGGAAACAATCATTCAAGAACATTACCATGGAAATGATCCATGGAAACAGCAACTCAACTGTAAAAAAGTCGCTTGGAAAAATCAGCAATCAACACTTCGAATGGACTCCACACGAGTCGGAATGCAGCATTTATAATGCCAATCTTCTCCTTCTCTGGATGTTGTTTTACACAGTAAGCATCATGTACAGAACAGGTCCCTTTGTACGCTTTGTCACAATGAAACTGCACGAAGAAGAGACAGCTGAAGATTTAGAGACTTTACCAGATCTAAGCAGCAATTGAATATACCCAGGCTGTTGATCTGAGCTCTGACTCTTTCAATATTTTAACATTCAAGTAACTCAGAACAGTCCTGTCTGTATCTCGCCCCCTTCATGCCAAAAAAGAAGAACCTTTCATTTTGCTTTGGTCCTTTTATCCATTCTAGAAATAAAAGTTTAGAAGAGAACACATCCTCCAGGACTGTACTTCAAACACAAGCATGTGTCTGCAGACTCAAAGAGTATTAAAAACATAGTATAAGAATTACACCAATGAGGACACTCCTAGATCTAAGACGTCATCGATCACATGGTGTCATTTACTTTTACAAGAAACATCTCGTGTTGATGAACATGATGCTTACAGTAGGCTGTTTTTGGTATGAAGGGATCAACATTTTAAAGGTTTGGGTAACCAGACACCCTGAAGTATAAATAAATAAATCTATCCTGCCACCCAGTCCGCAGTCCTGTACACCACAGAAAGCTTTAATAGCTGCCCTGTAAGGCTGCCGTGCCCGTGCCCAGTGTCTTGACCATTATAAGAAGTTGGTCTTCCTCAGGTGTCTGTTGGGAATCTCTATGGCACTGACCTGCAAGGGCCAGGAGCCCCCCATGATCCCTGCCTGCAGGGCCACTCCGGTCACCACTGCCAGCTCCGGGTCCACGGACGTGTTGGGCTCCATCCCAAAATACTGAGCGATAATCTGCCGAATCCGCGGGATTCTCGTGGAACCCCCAACCAGAACGATCTCATCCACTTCCGACTTGTCCAGCCGGCCTTCCCTCAGCACCTCCTCGATGGGCGTGAGGATCTTCTGGAACAGGTCTGCGTTGAGATCCTCAAAGAGCTGCCTGGTCAGAACGTCCTCATAAACAACGGAGCCCGCGCTGCCCCGCAGGGAGAGGGGCACTCGGATCACGGAGGTCTGCCCAAAGGTCAGGTTGAGTTTGGCTGCTTCCACAGCCTGCCTCAAGGTGTGAATGTCTCCTTCGTGGGAGGGCAGGGCTCCATACTGCTCATGGACGCGGGTAAATACATGCTGCAGCAGCCTCTGGTTAAAGTCCTGTCCTCCCAGCTTATTATTACCTGAGGAAAATCAACAAGTTTATTTATATTTGCCTTGCAAATGACTGCCACTGGAGCTTGCATTTACTGTAGTGGGGGCATGCAAATATTCCCATTTCTAACCCAGTTCTGCTGCTTCATTTTAACACACACTACACAGCTCTGACCAAAGATTTCACATCACTTAGAATTGTAGGATTGACACAACATTTAAAAAAAATAATGAACATAATTTAGACATTTTATTTAACATCATGTCATCAAAGAAACTACAAATTGATATGGCAAGAGTCTCCCAGAAGCCATAACAGTAGTGCAGTATTTCATGTCAGTCCCCTGCATGGATCCAGGACTGTGCAGACTTGTACTGCTCTCTGTCGTCTTCTCAAATCCCACTTATTCAACCTTGACTTGTAAATTCCTGTTATATATCTTTTTGCATTTCCCTTTATTTATATTTATTTTGTATATATTGATGTGTTTGTTTTGCATGTTATTACCTCTAACTTACATACTTTATATTTTGTTTCATTTCTGTAAGTCGCTTTGGATAAAAGCATCTGTTAAATAATTAAATAATAATAATTTTGAAATGTCACATTTTTCATTCCAAGTATATGGAAAACTACAATGCGGTATTTAATTCAATATGTTAATGTAACGTTGTTCAGCAGGTTTCGTTTGTCTTTATGAAGCAGAATGAGTTCATTCTCTAGGGCGATGCAAAACTTTGGGCCATAGCTGTACATATCCTGGTAAGTGGTTTATTATATCGTATATTTAGCTCTTTAGTATTACTGGTAGAGTAAGTAGAGAGGTGCTTTGCTATCTTAATAAAAGCCATTGCATTCTCTGTTACTCTCCCAGTCACTCATTGTCATATTCTCTGTTTTTTAAAGACCTTGTTCACATCTGGGGAACTGAAAAGAATGTAGTTTCAGTGTGTGAGGATCACTCTGTGACTCGCTGCAGGGAGCACACACTCTCAAACAGCAGCGTGGGCCACCTAAACTAAACTAACACAGAGAAGCATCGAAACTTCTCAAACGTGGAATCCACAGTGATCCTGGCAGTGGGTAAACAGTGCTCTTAGTAACATGTGCAATAAAAACGGTGTCCCCCTACCTGCCATAGCTCTGGTGAGAAACATCCCTCCCTGTTTGTTTAATAAGGAGACGTCCAGGGTCCCCCCTCCTAGGTCCACCACCAGCACATTGAGCACATCTACCTTGTGTAGCCCATACGCCATGGCAGCTGCTGTGGGCTCATTGATAACACGCAGGACCTCCAGACCTGACAATGACAGAAGCACATGCTGATCGCACACAGCACACTGCCAGCGCATGCAATGCAATGCAATGGACGTGTGGCTGCCATTCAGACGTCCATGGAGATGGAACCTCACCTGCTAGGTTTGCTGCCCGGACGGTGTAGTTCCTCTGCCTTTCATCAAAATCTGCAGGCACTGAGATGACCGCCTTGCTGATCAGGACCCCGAGGTGACGCTCCGCCATCTTCTTCATGTTTAACAGCAGGCGGGAGCTGATATACTCCGGAGTAACAGTGAACGTTCTATTGGTCGAGATGGAAAATTCAGCACTCCCATTGCGATGCAAAACCTACCGGTAAAAACATAAACAGCAAGTCAATCACTGACGTCTTTTTTCATATTTCACATATCGCAGGACATCTTTAAACCCTGTTACCAATTCTGTACTTTCTATACAAAGATGGTTTGCATGACAGTTTGGGGACGGAACGAAGACTCCCATTGCATAGCAGTTTGATCCATTCCTTGTTTCACTACAGGTCTAATAGAGGGGTGGTCCTGGAGTGCCGCAGGGTCTTCTGGTTCTCGTTCCACCCGCGTTCTCAATGACTTAATTAAACCAATTATTTTCTTAATTGGTCAACACTAAAACAAGACGAGGTCTTTACCTGCAGGACTGTGGCTCTCCAGGACCAGGGCTGAGTTTGTTACCTCGACACACTGTGGCTAATCCAGCTCACAGTAAACCCTGGAATGGGTGAAGTGCTATGCAATAGGAGTCTTGTTTCCAGACCTGTAGTTGATGGGTGAGGATGAAATCTCTAACCTGAAACTGGTATGGAGTGCTTTCCCTTTCCAAGTCCTCGGGGGTGAACAGCTTCCCAATGAATCTCTTGGCATCGTAGATGGTGTTGAGAGGATTGGCGTCAGCCAGGTCCTGCCCCTCATACCCAGAATGGATGCCAGAGACCGTGAATGAGACCACACTGGGGATGCTCTTCCGTCCCTGCAAATCACCAATCACCTCCACCTCCCCCAGTCCCGGGTGGAACACTCCAACCGAACAGAATGTAGTGCCAAGGTCAATACCAATTACTTTTGGCTTGGGGGGTGGTAAGTATTGCTGTCCCAGATAACCAGCCAGAAAAAGAGCAAGGATAGCTGACCCTGAAAGAACAAAACCACACACACTTCATGATGCTGTTGTATTTACACATATTTAAGGGGAATCCACTGAAACATGTATCACTTCAAACATGGTTACTAATGGCAACTAAACCATCTGTTTACAGAATACTGGGAATAATGCAATGACTTTTTTTTGTTCCCTAGGAGTCCCCCCGACTCGGCTTTACATTCAGCAAGTGAACTGGAACTGAAGTCTGGCGGTGTGCTTGTCAGTAAACGGTACCTCCAGTGCGATTATAGCACATGAATGAACGCACGCAGTGTTAATACTGCAGTGTATTCAGAACCGGCTGGAGGCCTGGACCGGTAACACCTGCTCAAGGGACCTGTTACAGCGGATGGTCCTGTCTCTATCTAAGACAGCGGATTGCACAGCTGCCGGTACGAGGTGCACAGAACAACATATTTATACAACTACCCACTTCCCTTTCTCGAAACCGCAAATAAAACAGTTTCTCTGTTCAGCGCAGATACATTGCTGGCAGCGGTCTGTGTGGAGTGTCTTACAGTCTGTACTGGTATCCTAGAAGGAACAAACGGCTGCTGCCAGTAGATTTTCTACTGGTACCAGTCACTCCGAATTATATTTCACAAATCAGCTGAAGTTGTATAAAATATACTGTATGTTAAATGTATATATTGGCTGAATTTTAACGAAACTTTTACAACACGCGCAAATCGACTACTATGAAATGAAAACAAAACCTCTTCAAAATAAATTATATGAACGACAACTAAACTATGACCTTAACAAGCAGACGCCAATGTGATCATTTCTCATGCTTTTCTCGTAGGTTAGCACTGTGGTCAGGCAGCTGTGTGTGTCTGTGTTAAAAATCCATCGAGGTACAACTAAGTTAACACAGCACTAGTACAACTACGCAGTTCAGTTACAACATTGTGTCATGTAACGGTAAATACAACACAAATAAACATACATCAATCAATCTCACTTACCCAGAATGGACATTTCCCCAGCCATGTTCAAACACAAAAGAGAACACCTGATTTAAAAAGGACCCTATGATCATCATCTGCCAGTTTCGTACTCTCTCTCTCTCTGCTTACTGATGACTGTACTTTACCGGCACGAAATACACGGTTCACGCAGGGATTGCCGGCAGTTGAAGTTTTATAGTTTGGCCGTCAACGTTCTAGTAAAAGGAACCGTGAGAAGTAATAAACTACAAATCCCATGAACCTCTGTGCCGGTGGGCTGGAGAACAGCAAACCAGGAAGCTAATAGAATGTACCGACAGTACGCATGCTCGCTTACACGTCTCGGCTCGTCAGAGGTGTTTGGCATTATGACGCAATCACTGCTAGTGTATTACAGGGGGATTTAAATAAGACGGGCGTTTCTTAAAGGTATTTACATGCCCAGACAGGCGCCCCACGCTGAGTTCTGTAGCGGTGCCTTTAAGTGTTACAGTGTGGCACTAGCTGTGGTGTAATTATAGCTGCGCATAATTAACAGACTTAGAACATGAGGTGTGTGATTTGTTTAGTTGTTTCTTTTTGGTTACACGCGATAAACTATATTTTTGTTCTGCTCTAAAATGTAAACGCAGTGGAAAGTACATTATACGACCTTTTTTTTTTGTCAGTGTGTTTATTTTTTAAATAAATGTACCAAATCTGCATAGTTTATATGTTTACATGTTCTTTAGTATTAAGTCAATTGCAGACCTTAAAATATGTGCGTTTTAACTGTACAGCATACAGCCCTTGCCACAAATAAAATGTTTGTGATAGCAGATAGCGAAGTATAAAAAAATACCAAAGTAAAATGTCATTATTATTATTATTATTCCAGTGTGTCGTTTCTATGAACGTCCAGTAGGTGGCAGCATTGCTTTACATCATGTCCAATGTATCGCGCGGCAGAAAGTAATACAAGCGTTGTCTCTTCTGTGTTTCGTTCTTCTCCTGTTATGTATACATAAAAGTGTTATTGTTATTTAATGAATGAAATGGCACACGTGATTTGTATCAGGCAGTTAAAGGAGTGCTGCCCAATATCAGATAACCCCTGATCTGCCCTCTTACCAGAACTAGCAGCATTGCCACTGGGTTTATTTATACTGTGATGTGGGATATGCAGATTGTGGTGCTACTCTTTATTATAAAAAGTTTGCACAGCTTCCTGGTACTGAATCACTTCCCATGCTGTGTGCCAATTGCCGTCCAATCGTCTTGCTGCAATCTGGCCAGGACATGAACGCATCATTTTACAATCCGTAACGGTTTGAAAAAAATGTTTGATCACAATTCAAAAAGGGATTGATCATGCAAATACAATGTCAGAAAATGTACTTCAAAGCCTTGGTTATGAGAACATTTACGAACTAGAGTAGGCCATTCGACCCATCTAAGCTCGTAGAAACTGATTGGGTCTTAAAGGATCCAAGTGATTCTCCCTCAACAACATGACTAGGCAGCCCATTCCATCCCCTCACCACTGGGAAGAAGAGTCTCCTTCAGCAACATGACTAGGCAGCCCATTCCATCCCCTCACCACTGTGTGAAGAAGAGTCTCCTTCAACAACATGACTAGGCAGCCCATTCCATCCCCTCACCACTCAGTGTGTGAAGAAGAGTCTCCTTCAACAACATGACGGCAGCCCATTCCATCCCTTCACCACTCTGTGTGAAGAAGAGTCTCCTTCAACAACATGACTAGGCAGCCCATTCCATCCCCTCACCACTCTCTGTGTGAAGAAGTGTCTCCTTCCCTCTGTCCTGAGTCTGTCTCCACTTCATCTCGAGCTGTGTCCTCTGGTCCTGGTTTCTGTGCTGCACTTAAAGTATTGGTTCTGGTTAGCTTTGTCAAGCTCTTTTAAGATCTGAAAGACTTCATGTCCCCCCTGATTGTTCCTTGTTCCATACTGAAGAGATGCAGTTCTTTCAGCCTTTACCACTGCAATGGTATAACACTTGATGTAACCGGATGGGGGGCACGAGAGGGTCACTCTGCTATGAAAAAGGGAAGCCTGTAGTCTGTTGGAACAGCATCAGCACACATTGGCTGAGTGACTTTATCATCACCCTGGAAATGTGAATTCAAAAAGCTTATTCCCTATAAATCATGTGTCCACGGGCTGGCATTGTTCAGAAAGATTGTGCAAGGCATAGCAAGGCTTATTTCCTTTTAGAAAAACAAACTGGACTCTTAAGAAGTGTTTTTAGCAGCGACGACACTGAACGATGTTCAGCTCAGGAAGTGGTTTTTGTACTCGACACCACATTACCTGTTTCTAAAGCTATCTAACTTTCCAAAACAGATTCAACTGATATCGTAGAGTTTTCATGTCAAAAGAGATTTTAACCTTTAAATGTCATGAGCCTAATAAATGAAAATAAAAAAGAGGATGCATTTAAAAACACTTATTAGCATACTTACGGCTGGTTTCACAGACCCATGGTCAGTGCTAATCAGGGTCTGTGAAACCAGTCTCAGCTATTTGTATTACACCCTGTTTACACATACTTGCATTTTGCCATTCAGGACCATACAGGGTTTAATTATGACGTTTAACATCTTAATTAATGAGGAAGCACAACTCTTATAAAAGTTTACCTCCACACCCAAATAAAAAGCGTCTCTCTCCTTTGCATGAGATTTCTCATGAAGCACATTTTCCAAGTTTGCTGAACTCTCCCCACAGTGGAACACCTTCCACATGTTATCGATTGCTATGCCAGACCTCTCTACAGCACGCTCCACTAAGTGCTTCTGCAATGGCAGCTGCAGCAGCTATGATTAGTCACTGCAGGAAAGAAGGAATCCG
This sequence comes from Acipenser ruthenus, assembly GCF_902713425.1. Lineage (NCBI taxonomy): Eukaryota > Metazoa > Chordata > Actinopteri > Acipenseriformes > Acipenseridae > Acipenser > Acipenser ruthenus. Next base: position 294,231 of record NC_081197.1, read on the forward strand.
CACACAAGTGTTTGTAAAGAGCGAGAAGCAAGATGTCAATAATGTATTGCTGCTGACATTTCATTCGAGAAAAAAAACAACATTTTATTTCATTTCAACAACAAACCAGAATACATCAAATGATAGAAACAGAACGACGCACAGCACACAAAGTACATACTTAGGATGCAGCTTGAACGCTGTTATCTTAATGCAAATACATACAATTACTGGAATCTACAACTTCACACACAAATACTGACATAAACCGTGCCCATGCAGATAGAATTATACATTACTGAAAGTATGAAGATCTGGAGACATTGCTTCAGAAAGAAGAAAACACAATCAACAGCACTAACAAGAATGACTAATTACCAATTATATATATATATATATATATATATATATATATATATATATATATATATATATATATATATATATTATTGGTAAGATTTTGCATGATGCAAAGGGTAACACTGTACATTATGTATGTATTTCCATAGTAGTTACAGTAAATGCATGTGTACTTACACATCATTCCAGTGTCATTATGCAGAGTTACAATGTAATTATGTAGAGTTATAATGTACTTACAAGACCTTTAACAACAAAATCTTTGCACCTGGATTCATAAAACTACACTTCGACCTTGAAGAAAAAAACTAACAGAAACCGAAATCCACGGTCTTCAATGAACAGATCAAAAGAAAAAGAACTGCGATCGACAGTATTTACAATTTGAAATCGACAAACCACAATGTCTCAACAGAAACGACCGTCCTGCATCCCATCAGTACTGGAATAAAGAGCTACAACAATGAGGGTTTAGAGATACCTTTTAATAGGATCGGCTGAAGATGGGTAGAAAATACAAAGCTTTCCACTTCTCACCTGAAGAGGAGACCTGCCGGGTCTCAAAGCCAGTGTATCTTTGTATACTTATTCATCTGATCCTACTAAAAGATAGCTCCATCAAAAAAGCTTGCTTTGCAGTACTTCCCTCATAGGGAGCAGTGCTGCATCCTCTAATCTCCAGATACATTATGAAGAGTAGAATCAGGGCACTGCAATGGGTTTCTCTGTAGGGAGGGAGCAGCGCTGCATCCCCTAATCTCCAGATAGATCATGAAGAGTAGAATCAGGGCACTGCAATGGGTTTCTCTGTAGGGAGGGAGCAGCGCTGCGTCCCCTAATCTCCAGATACATCATGAAGAGTAGAATCAGGGCACTGCAATGGGTTTCTCTGTAGGGAGGGAGCAGCGCTGCGTCCCCTAATCTCCAGATACATCATGAAGAGTAGAATCAGGGCACTGCAATGGGTTTCTCTGTAGGGAGGGAGCAGCGCTGCGTCCCCTAATCTCCAGATACATCATGAAGAGTAGAATCAGGGCACTGCAATGGGTTTCTCTGTAGGGAGGGAGCAGCGCTGCGTCCCCTAATCTCCAGATACATCATGAAGAGTAGAATCAGGGCACTGCAATGGGTTTCTCTGTAGGGAGGGAGCAGCGCTGCGTCCCCTAATCTCCAGATACATCATGAAGAGTAGAATCAGGGCACTGCAATGGGTTTCTCTGTAGGGAGGGAGCAGCGCTGCGTCCCCTAATCTCCAGATACATCATGAAGAGTAGAATCAGGGCACTGCAATGGGTTTCTCTGTAGGGAGGGAGCAGCGCTGCGTCCCCTAATCTCCAGATACATCATGAAGAGTAGAATCAGGGCACTGCAATGGGTTTCTCTGTAGGGAGGGAGCAGCGCTGCGTCCTCTAATCTCCAGATACATCATGAAGAGTAGAATCAGGGCACTGCAATGGGTTTCTCTGTAGGGAGCAGCGCTGCATCCCCTAATCTCCAGATACATCATGAAGAGTAGAATCAGGGCACTGCAATGGGTTTCTCTGTAGGGAGGGAGCAGCACTGCGTCCCCTAATCTCCAGATACATCATGAAGAGTAGAATCAGGGCACTGCAATGGGTTTCTCTGTAGGGAGGGAGCAGCGCTGCGTCCCCTAATCTCCAGATACATCATGAAGAGTAGAATCAGGGCACTGCAATGGGTTTCTCTGTAGGGAGGGAGCAGCGCTGCGTCCCCTAATCTCCAGATAGATCATGAAGAGTAGAATCAGGGCACTGCAATGGGTTTCTCTGTAGGGAGGGAGCAGCGCTGCATCCCCTAATCTCCAGATAGATCATGAAGAGTAGAATCAGGGCACTGCAATGGGTTTCTCTGTAGGGAGGGAGCAGCGCTGCATCCCCTAATCTCCAGATACATCATGAAGAGTAGAATCAGGGCACTGCAATGGGTTTCTCTGTAGGGAGGGAGCAGCGCTGCATCCCCTAATCTCCAGATAGATCATGAAGAGTAGAATCAGGGCACTGCAATGGGTTTCTCTGTAGGGAGGGAGCAGCGCTGCATCCCCTAATCTCCAGATACATCATGAAGAGTAGAATCAGGGCACTGCAATGGGTTTCTCTGTAGGGAGGGAGCAGTGCTGCGTCCCCTAATCTCCAGATACATCATGAAGAGTAGAATCAGGGCACTGCAATGGGTTTCTCTGTAGGGAGGGAGCAGCGCTGCGTCCTCTAATCTCCAGATACATCATGAAGAGTAGAATCAGGGCACTGCAATGGGTTTCTCTGCAGCCCCGGGAGGGGTTCCCTGTCCAGCTCCTCTCTGCCGTTATCTGAACTCTCAGATGTGATGTAACAGCCAGAGTCTCTGGGGCATTCATTCAGATGGGATGGCTCGAGTCTGAGGTTAGTGCCCAGCGTCTGAGGAACCTGCAGCTGTTCGCTTTCCTGCTCATTGTCATCTGTAAACAGCAAGACAAAAGCACAAGGTAAACAATCTGACTTCAGACACTCTGTTTTAAACATCTACACAGTGCAGGATCTTAACACCACCACCCAGAAATTTATAGACTGTTCTTTGCAAACCTCCCTTCATAAATGTGTCTCATAGTAAAAGCATTGCAAAGTGCGACAAAGTACAGTGAAAGCATACTTCTGTACACACACTTCCATAGCTCTGCAGTTCCACAACTCTGTTTGAGAACCTCTATATGGTAAAAATCTCAACCGATGATCAGCAGTAAGATTAAAACATTAAATTATCATACAGAACGTGAGTCAGTGCAATGAAACAAAGTGAAAAGTACAGAAGTTTGTTTTTTTATCCTGGTTTAGATAAAAAGGTTTATCAGCGCATACTGTACACTGCAGAAAGAGCAGCTGGAATCTGTTATCTGGGCCCATGAAACTGTACCTTAAGTGAAGAAGATGTCAAAAT